>NW_015652169.1:182161-190484 GCF_001515625.1 Sinocyclocheilus rhinocerous
CTGTACGTTTAAAAGATAAAAGACAAGATCGTATAAACCGACATATTTAACGTTAGTTTCGGTTATGATTCATTCAAATGTGCTCTGATTTCGGAGTTGCAGTGATAGAGCCTTCGTGTCATCTCACTCCATAATAATTCACGTTTTGAGAGTTGAGTCACTCTTCCACTCTTTAACTTATATTTAGGCATTGTGATACAGTCATACTACATTCAAAATCAGATACGTTATAATTTATCACGCTAAAAACTTGTCACCCTTGAATCATGTCTGTCTGCTGAGCCCTCGTGATAAATGCGGCTGTAGACATTTACATCAGCACCAGCGCCTCTGCAGTGTGTGTGTGTGTGTGTGTGTAACGTTGTGATGACTGATTGGATGCAGTACATGCATACTTGGGCTTGTTTGTTAAACAATTAGCCTATGCAATTTATATGTTTGAAAACCGCCAAACTGACCCCAAATTTTTTACCCGCACAATCAAATTCAAACCGCCCAATTGGGCGGGAACCCGCCCAATCTGGCAACACCGGAAGAGTATGTGTAAAGAACAGAATGAGAGACTCGTGAGTCACTGTGTGTCATGCCTTGCCTAAATCCCCCCCAGAGCAGGTGGAAGGGGATCACAATCACAAAGAAGCGCCAAAGCTGTCAAAGCAAACAGGTAGGCCTAGTAAATAGGCGTATCGTGCCTCAGACCGTATGCAGTGTCAGGCAGCAGAACCCGAAGTGCAAAGAAAGAAATCATAAAATGAAAGCACCATCTCTTACTGTAACCGCTGCGTCAGATGTTTCCAAATCCTCAGAAATGTGCTGTTGGTATTTTCAGTAACGTTACAGTCAGGAGTCAAGACACGATCAATGTAGTCAAACTAGTGCTAGCTACATCGCGCGACTTGTAGGCTAATTAAGAGATATTTCAGCACTAAGATATTAACATTGGTTTTAAATCAAATCACCTTGATTGGTGCCAATTTCTCAAATACCTTGTTGTGGAGTGAACAAGAAATTAAAATAAACTCTACTAGGAGTTTCCATATTTATTGTGAGAAAACATAGATTCACGATATGAAAAAAAAATGGTCTTTGCAATCTTTAATCTAAATGTATTTGGTCTTTCTCTTTGTAGAGCAAATGTAGGCCAAACTCTCTTCTGAAGCGACTTTCTTTGTGCCGACGTCACGTATTGCAAACAAGCTGCAAATGTGATTCTGTGTTTACTTAAAGAATGTTTTTATATTTTATTATAAAACAAGACAAAAAGGATTATGTGAGTTGCTTTTTTTCCCAGCAAACTCCAAAATCTATTTTTGTCTGCAGTATAGAGCCGGGCAGTGTGGGAGTTTTGTGTGATATTGATGTGTTGGATGGATTGAACTTTCATGTTAAGCCTCTGAAGTGCACTTGGGAGATGCTGCCTGTTCCAATTCCCTGCCTTGTGTTCTTGGTTTCTGTTGTGTATCTAATCCCCTAACATGGATTATACTGGAGTATTTGTGTAAGAGACACAATTTAGATTTAATACAGGTGTAGCGCCCCCTACCCTTAACCTTTAATAGGGCGGAGCACCGGGTTCTGACAGTGTGTCTCCCGACTATATATAATATTCCTCCTATTACCCTATTTGGCTACTGTAACCCAGATTAACTAGGTTTATATCCCTACAGTAAGGCAAGCCGACAGATGGCCCTTACTCCAGAGCTTGGTAGGTCCACCCATTCGTGCGACAGGTCAGTGGGAGAGGGATAGCGTGACAGTACATCCGCATCGATGTTGTGACGCCCTGGCTTGTACTGAAGGCTAAAGTCATAAGTGGCTAAGGCAGCCAGCCATCGATGCCCAGTAGCACTAAGCTTAGCGCTTGTCAGAACGTAGGTGAGGGGATTGTTATCCGTTCTAACTGTGAACTTTGCTCCATACAAGTAATCGTGGAATTTATCCACAACAGCCCACTTGAGTGCCAGGAATTCCAACTGATGAATGGGATAGTGGTGTTCCGCAGCACTCAGTTTACGGCTGGCATAGGCGACAGGTCTCAGTCCGTCTGTGTATTCCTGATTCAACACGGCGCCTAAACCACTCAGGCTTGCATCGACATGTAGGACATAGGGCTTTGCTGGATCTGCATATGCCAGAACTGGAGCATGGGTAAGGCAATAGATAATGTTATGAAAGGCCTCTGTGCAACTTTGGTCCCAGCGCTCACCAAACGGCTCTGACTCTTGGTAGTACTTGCCTTTCTGTACAGCTTTATTTTGACCTCTGACAGGGGGATAACCTTTGGTCAAGTCAGTCAGGGGTCTCACGATGGCAGAGTAGTTCTTAATAAAGCGGCGATAGAAACCACAAAATCCTAGAAAGGACCTCAGCCCCAAGACTTTTACAGTCTGAACCGTATCTTCAATACTTGCTACTTCAGTAGTTGCAAGTACTCCAATCAACAGTATTGCATGAGTCTCCTCAATCTCTGCCTCCTTACACCACTTGGAGAGTTCAGCGAGCAGAAGAGGGCTACTTCCAAAGGCCATGCTGAAACTTCAGGCAGATAATTATCAATTGACTTATTGACACTTAAAATATAACTCAGCTCTTGCTTTCAATCTTTTGTCTTCATGAGGGTAACAGGAAGTAGAATCCCTAACGAAGCTTCGTGCTGTCTTTAAAAGCAGGCTCGGAGAAAAATAAATAAATCTTAAGTTAACTCTTGTACAGAGTGTAAAACACAAAATTGAACGAAAGCCTACACAACACTTCTTACACCTAAAATCTGTTTTTTTTTTCTCCCTCTCCCCCGTTATCGCTCCTCCCTCTCTAGGTTTCTCCCCTTCCTTCCCCATCGAACCCTCTGTCCAATCAGAATTTCCCCTATATTCACAGAGGCGGGAATAAGTCAAAAAAATAACAAATCACGAAAGAAGGAACAAACATGCTGGGTCACAACACGTTTTGAGCAAGTGCATCACAAACAAACTTTATAGTTCACCGTAACTCTTAAAGGGACAGTACCTGAGTGCATCAACTGAGCACACAGACTGTTAGAATACTATCTGACTCATAAAACCTTATAAATATCACATTACATGGGGAAAGGTATTAATGTGTTTAATAATAACCCGCACTGGCTTACACAGGCTTACATGACATTTCTTGCAGACAAATTTACCACTTCTCTTGACAAGGACTCTCTGCCTCAGTAGTGGCACTTGAGGGCTTGTGAACTTGATCAAAGGTTATACCTACTGAGTTGTATATATGTTTGTTTTTAGATGTTTTTTAGATGTGGTTCACATCAGTATGATATTGTAAGAAAAAACTGACTTGATCAGTCATCGTTTCATGAAGAAATCATTCAATGAAAATGCCATCACTTAGTAGTTTAACCTGACAAGATGAAGTATTAAGGATTTAATATGAGAGGAAGGGTTGGAAAAATGGCCTAGTTCAGCATCGACTTTAATGTTCTTCCAATACAACGTTCAAGTCTTGTTTTTCTTTGGCAGATATTGAACTTGAATTATATTAAGTGTCTGTCTGGCTAATGGCAGATCACCCCTCTCTGTCATGACCCTGCCAGGATACTGGAGACAGGATGGCAGCAGATGAAGGACATGCCTCTGTTAATGCCAATTTCTGGCATTCAAATACACCACATTATATAAATGAAAAGGTTGAGCATACCCATTCTATTTTGTTTGATAAGTGAGCTTTCCTCACATTTCCTCACTTGATTTATGTGCACATATGACACCTTTGCAGTTTGCAACAGGCCCATGTATTTCATAACCCTTTGGAGCAGGGAGCATTTTATTGTTTTATGTGAGGAATCATGTGTTACATGAATGGCAAAGCTGAAGATATTTTGAATAAAGGGAATTAAAGTTCACCCACAACTGAAAGCTCTATCATATAAAAGTTATTTTGAAGAATGTGAGTAACCAAACAATTGCTGGTCCTTATTGACTTCCATGTGTTCAGCAGAAGAAAGAAATTCATACCGGTTTGGAACAACTTGAGGGTGACTAATGATGACAGAATTTAATTTTTTTGGTTTATTATCCTTTTAATGCAGGCACAAACGTTTTAAGTTTCAGCAGGGGTGTTGATTTGATTTGAACACTGGTGATGCTGAAGAGTAAGCTTCCTTATGTGATTGATTGATTGATTGATTTTCAAAATGGTCTTTTGTGGTAGTTTACTTATCATCCACACATGTAAAGTTGGTTGATAGCACAACAGCAACTAATAGTTAACAATTAGCCTACTTGTTTTGAATAGAATATATGAGGTATTTTATACCTACTAAGGATCTGTATCCTATTCGTTTAACAGAATTTTCTACTTTAAAGTGCCATAAACTAGCTTAACATTTTCTTATATTGTTAATGTTTGTTTGTTTATTATAAATTCTACAACAAAAATGTGTAAAATTTAGCACAGTGTGTGAACACCCCCTGACTGTAATATAACGTGATAAAATATAGAGTGGTCGTGAGTAAGCCTTCTAATGAATGTTGTTGCAGGAGGAAATGTTCTTTTTTTCGTCCGTCTTTTAATGTTATGCGGCTGTTTATGATTTTTCTGTATAGCATTTTAAAGACAAAGTTCGCCTGGCTGAAGTCCCCAGGTAATTTTTTCTCTAAAATCGATAACTAAGATGCATGACGCAAGTTTTGTTTGTAAGAGACAACTTTAAGTGGTCTGATGCTACATGAAATTGAGTGGTCTGATGCTACATGAAAGTAGCACCAATTTCAGTTGATATTTAGAACTCCTTTTTGCATTTAATTGCACTGCATTCCCATTGTTTTTTTTCTATGTAAACGTGCTAGACGAACGTCTCACACATGACACAGTGTTCTAAAAACCCGGCGCTCAAATGTAAATAAGTTTTAAGAATCTTTTAAAACACGTCTCTCTATAAAATGTGGGTTTACCCATTCAATTGCCGTGCATTTCTCATTTTTAAAGGGAAAGCTCGTAGTAAGTAGCCTATAACTTAGAGAATATTTTGAACACTTATGGTTCAGATCTGTTTCTTTTGTGGTTACTACCAAACTTTTTGTATACAGTCTAGACCTTAATGCTGATGAAAACAAGTATGTGAGGAAAATACAAATCTTTACCCGGGGACCCATTTTGGGGCGCTAAGCAAATTCACAACTTGAGGGCCCTTCGCTAGAAATGGAATTCAGGGGGTCTCTTTGTCAAAAAATTAAATATGGTGCTACCCTAACTCTAGTTAGAGAAGGTTAGTGTAAGTTGATGGTTATGAAAAGCATGCTCTTTTGCAGTATTCAGTGCTTTGACCTATTCCAGAGGCAGGACAGAGAGTGTTTGAACAGTGCTGGAGGATTATGAGCATTGCTCGTCCTGTTTTAGAGAGACATACAATCTGTCTGACAACACTGGGCAGGACTTGCCCTATGCTCCACCTTATTCTTTGGACCATTTTAAATCTCCTCTCCCAGCTGTTGGGTGGGCAGGATTGGCCGCTCTTGAGTTGCTGCCTCCAGCACTATGGGGCGGAGCATCATCCAGATGTTACGTTGCATATTCATGCAGTATTTTAATGCATTGCCAGTCAGAAGGGCTGAGGAGGAAGAAAATGATAGCAACAAGAAGACCAAACTTTGTGTTTTTCGTCATGTCCTGGTCAAGCCAGTTGCTGTACACATCATGTAGGTGGTGGCTGATGGCCACTGTGGACCATCTCAAAGCCTAACTTCAGTGGGACCAGACATCAGCGCTAATGAGCCACAGATCTCAGAGGTGAACTTGGAATTCGAGGGCATCAGTCGCGATTCTCCTTGTCCTCTTTGCAGAAATGCCCAGAACTCTTAAGAATAAAAACGTCTCTTGGGTGAGTACTGTCTGAAACTAAAACTGTAAACCCTGAGGTACATTGCATGTGTGTGTCTAGCTAAATTGTCATTCAAAGCACATGAATTTCATTGGGACAATTGGCTTTAGATGAACTTTAGGTTGCACAAAGCTCTCTATTGACAGCTGTAGTTTGTGAGGGCCAGATTGTGATTAGAATGGCATGACTTGTTTAAAAAAAGTCATCATTTGCTTATAAAGATGGCAGAATAAAGTATGCTGCAACATTAGCCGTTATGCGTGATATAATTTAGCTTGACATTATTAGCACAGTGGTCTTGGGAAAGTGGTTTGAGGTTTGAAACAGCACAAAACGCAGCTCATCTAGACTAAAAATTGCTCCATACTCCCTGAAGACCTAACAACTTTGATTTATAATGCCATATTCAAACAGATGTGAAGGGAAAGATGCTTTCATTCCAGGACGCATTTCAAACAGGCATAATGAGTGACCTGAATGCTGTTAAGAACAAGGATTACTGAGAAAAAAAATAAACCCTCCCAGAAACACAAATTAAGATCTTCTGGAGTATTGTAAGCAGGCAATCAGATATACAACATTTTAGGTATAAAAAAGAGGCCAATATTCAGGTTGGTACTAGACTAAATTCAGAAATTCATTAAAGTTAGCAATAACCTAATTGAATCCCTCAGAAAGTTCATAGGATTTACCCAGTCCTATAGGACTTACTTTCTTCTGTGGAACACAAAAGAAGATATTTTATTTCAGTTTTGGACCCCATTGACATTCATTGTATTGAAACAGTTAAAAAAATTCTTGAAGATCTTTTTTTTTTTAAGACAGAAGAGATAATCAGACCGGTTGTGACATGAGGGTGAGTAAAAGCAGTGGTGTTTAAATTTGCGGTCTCCCACTGAAAGGCTGATCATTTCTGGTGTGATTGTAAGGTCAGACAGATGTTTGTCTTCCAGCTGGGTGTGTGTGTGTGTGTTTGTGTGTTTGGTTGAATGGTCCAGAGGAGAGAGGTGCTGAGGCCGGAACTCCAGCAGTGCGTGTCTGCTGCGTTGTGCCCTTCTGAGCAGTGTATTTCTGAGCGTGGCTTTACACTGCACACACCCCTCTGTAAGAAGCTTATAGATTCACTGTGTGTGTGTGTGTGTGAGTGAAAAGCATAATCCAACTGCATGTGCTTTCACATGCATATTAGTACATGTGCATTCCCATGAGCATGAATATGTTTGTGTGTAATATTTATGTATGTTTAAATGTATGTTACAATTTTATAAACAGACGAAGAGCTGTGTCCTAATTTGTAATACATTAGCCATGTCTAGGGTAATGTATTCTATACTAGGACAATATAGCAGACATTTTTATGGTCAACGGATGCTCCACAGAAATCCTATTCCGTTAGTGCGGCTGACGTAAAGTGTATCACGCTAAGATTTGTCACCTAGTAATTTAGTAAGTGCATCTGTGTAGTCACAGAATGATCATGACTGCTTGTGTGTGTGTGTGGGTTGATGACATTTAAAAGTGAGAAATATATATTTTTTTAAAAGATTGTATTGTTTATACTCTTGGCTACTCAGAAAATTACATAATTGGGATTTTTGTCACTTTTACTAGTCCATAAAAATGTTTTATGTAATTCTTTAAAAGTCGAAAGAAATTAAGGGAAATATGATTTACTCATTTCCACTGAGTAGCATTTAAGATTAATTAGTTTTAACCAAATTTTAATCTAAAGACAATTCTTTTGAGAGACAGCATTATTTATGGGTTATTATATTGAGATTTTTATAAGCGTTTATTGCCTAATATATTTGATAAATATGCATCTAAACGGAAGACAAATAAGCCACAAAAAAAAAAAACTAAAACTATTCAGAATGATCCAAAGATATTGTCTATGCCAAAAGAACAATAACTGAAGGCACAGTGTTTAGTGTCTTATATTTATGTTTCTACTTTCTCACTTTTCCTGCAAGGTCTGTGTTAGTGCATTCCCATTCTTTCTGCATTTGACAACTTTATAGCATCTGTCACATGCTGAAATAAGAGATTGAATTATTACACACTGGCTAAGGAATAGTGTGAAGTATACAATTACAAGGCCTTATATTGTATGTATAAAAAGGGCTTGTGAAAAAAATCACGCAAATAAACTATTGCAATTTTGCAAATCAAATTAAATTTTTCTATGTTGCAAATTCATGCTACAATGTTTTGCCATGTTTCATGTAGTTAGGTCAATACATGGTTTTCTTGAAAACAAGTGCACACAATATAAGTATTCTGAGCTCAAAATATATAATTTAAAAGTGCACTGAAATTCAAAGCAAACATTACATAATCTGTTGTCCCCATAGTCTGTCACCCAACCGTTGCATAGATCGATAGATAGATAGATAGACAGACAGATATATATATATATATATATATATATATATATATATATATATATATATATATATATAG
>NW_015652169.1:190720-190962 GCF_001515625.1 Sinocyclocheilus rhinocerous
TATATATATATATATATATGTAGATACTGGATTTTACTGTCTAGAGTTTTCATTTAGTCTTCTGTAATTTTTAAAGCAAATTTTAAGAGAAATCCACATACTAAAACATAAATCTCTCTCTTCCTCTCTCTCTCTCTCTCTCTCTCTCTCTCTCTCTCTCTCTCTCTCTCTCTCTCTCACCCCCTCCCACTTCTGTTAACATTAGATAATGCACTGTGAATTAACATGAACATTTTGATTAA
>NW_015652169.1:191372-193533 GCF_001515625.1 Sinocyclocheilus rhinocerous
TCTCTCTCTCTCTCTCTCTCTCTCTCTCTCTCTCGCTCTCTCTCATAGGATCACAATCACTTACTCTCAGGTGTGCACCTTTAATACTCTGTCATCTGATTAGTGGCATATATAGGTCATCTAGAAAAATGAAGTGGTCTTTAGTGGGTTACAGTGTTAGTCTTTAGTAATTATAGTTGATTGTTTATTATCAACAATAGAAGTTTACAGTATTTCCTTATTTAGATAGCGATAGCAGGGGTTCTCCAGTCTGTTGTGATAGGGTTGTGGTTAACAGGGAAAAACATTGCTAAATGCCACTAATAAACGGCAACTATCCAAATAACTGTGCGGTAGTTAGGACAGCAAAACAAATAGACTTACTTTTTATATTTTTACATAATACTTTTTATAATGGAGAAGAAAGCACTTCCTATATCTTGTGTTGTTGATATCAAAAGGTGTGTGTCCAATCAAACTACAGTATTTTGGTGCAGACTCACCTTTCACTTTGTAATATAGCTAATGCTAATATAATATTTGGCCCAGTGTTTGCTCCATGTGTGAGGCTGGTGAATCATACTCCTGCTGTTGTTTATGCATTTAAAATGTCCAATTTTCTGTCATGTTTTGTTGTGTTAATAATTTGCATGTTATTGAGCCTATGCTGTTTGATCTGATCTGAAAATGTCTGATTTTAAGAACATTTTGTTCTAAACAGTTAGTTCCGGTCAAATCTCATTGGTTGCGCAGCGTTCTGAGAGTGCTGATATAACAGACCAAAGCAATGGGCCATTTCTGCAGGCATTTTGCCAGTAGGTGGCGACAAGTGACTGTCAAATGAGTGAGTCATTGACTCATGTACTCAACCGATTCATTTAGGAGTCGGAATAGCTTACTTACTATTTCTGTGTTATATGTCATAAATAATAAGAGTAATATTCTAGTATGCTATTTTGTATTTGAGTCATTGAATCATTTACTCAACCGATTTGTGGTTCATTCAGGAACGCCATAGTGTGTTTTTCTGAGACGTAAAACAGTTAATTAGTTTTTGAAAATGTCATAGCTAATATAGTAAAACATGATGAAAACCAACTTGAGAGGACATTTCAAGCAGTCCCCACTCCCCAGGGCTCATAAATCTCAACTCCTGATTAATTTTAAATCTACTAATTGGCCTGTGAGGTTTAAGTGTAGTTGTAAAATTGCAATTAGGGATTGGCAAACATCTTTATCTCCATATAAAAATATTATATCTATGAGATGTCCTAATATATACCAGATAGATACCGACTAATCGCACAGGTTTGCAGCTCGTGCTTGGAGCAACAGATGCCACGCTGTGGAATAAAGCCCTTCAGAGCGGGGGAGGGTGGAGGAGTAGTGTGGCAAACTCCACTCACAGCGAGAGCTGCTCACACTGCTTGAGTATCCACTCATGGAGATACTTTCGGTCCTCACTATTTGCGATAACTATCAGAGAAACCTGAGGCTCACGACTTTATGATTTTCACCACGTGCAAAACATGCCGTAAAACCTGCTTAGGGCTCATCTGACAAAGTTGGCTGGCTGTCCTGGGACGGAACAGATTAAAGGGGATAGTACATGGATATTTCTCAGTCGCTGGTCAATCTCGGCTGTGAGAGCATAAAATTGACCACTACTTAAGCTGTTAATCGTGGAGAAACGAAACGAAAAGCGAGCAAGTGGGCATGCCACCCAAGAAAAAGGTAAAACGTCTTGTGTGTTAGTGCGTTTGTGTTTGTAAGGGAGTGATGATGAGGTACACATGAGAGTGCCATTCGAGGAGACTGCCATCTGTTGCTTTCAGCTGTAATCCATGTGAGTTTGAGCTGCTATGCATCATTGCTTTTATGTACCATAGACAATACGCTGTGTGTGCACCAGTACTGGGGTAAAGAGTGCTCTGCCTATGCTGGATGTTTTCTATGTCAAAAGTAAAATTGTCCTGAAGTGTAACCTCCACGTGACAGGTTGCACAATCATTGCGATGCTGAAAGTGATGGAATTGTGCTGAGCAGTGTTATGAGCATAATCCCTTTCCAGTTGTCAGGATTACAAAACTCAGCTGTTTCACAAATGATCTCTAAATATAGAACAGGTGTGGGAGTTTTTTTTTTTCTTTTTTTTTCGTAGTTTTTATTTTTTGGGAAAGTA
>NW_015652169.1:193605-202254 GCF_001515625.1 Sinocyclocheilus rhinocerous
TTTTTTTTTCGTAGTTTATATTTTTTGGGAAAGTACCCGGAAAAATTCTGACCTGTCAAAGGGGCATTAAACTAGTCCCTTCTTGCTTATATATTTGTTTTTGCCATGGTTTCCAGTAGAAATATCTAAACATCTTTAAATAACGTTTTAAAATTCTCATTTTATAAAATAAAAATAATTGTTTTCATACCCCAATTGGAATTTTCAGAGTTCATCTTAAATCAAGTTTCTTTTTCCTACCGTAGTTGGCATTTTCAAAGTTCATGTTAAATAAAATTTATTTTTCATACCACAATTGGCAAAACAACAACAACAACAACAAAAAACAATCAAACAAAAGGGGGGCATGAGAACAATAAACTTAAAAAAATTATGTCTAATTTAATTTGGCTTGTCATCTGGTTTAGATATTTTTACTAGAAAACTACAGATTCGAAAAAATGTAAAAGCAGTAACTTTTGTCCGCCGGGAAAAACAAAAAAAATTAGTTTCAAATTTAGTTTTGTAGCTGCAGGTCGTTGAGGACGTGTGAAACTCTAGTCTCTATCTGCAGTGTTGTCCATTGGACAGGACGAGTTTGCATTTGTCTCTTTCTCTCCAAATCCTGGATTGACGCATGCCATCTTAACCTCCTTACAGAGAAGCAATCATGACCAGGAGGCAACAGCGAAAAAAAGAGACGTAATGTTCATGAGTGTCTCTCCCATAGGTCTCATAGTGTGTTTTGTTTCAGTACAGAACGAGCCGGATCTGTACCTTTTTTATACATTGCCTTAACTGGCACAATGTTTTGTTGATATAAAAATACAGGTTGACATTGTCACTGTCCACCACTGAATGTGTCGGTGATATGCAGTGTATTTTTTATGGGAAAACACTAAAAGCATCTCTAAAAACTGATCATTGTGATAAACAATCCTTGTTATCAGTGTTCATTGTGTTATGTTATCTGATATTTAAAGTGGAGATGAGCCACTCCTACTATTACAGAATTATAAAATTAATAAGAAATAGTTCAGTCGACTATATTGCATGTTTATCTATCTGTTTCAAGATGATAGCCTTATTTACTAACAAATTACAAGTATAAGTTGTAAAAAATCTATACAGTCATTACTTTATAGTGTACAAACAGTAACATTTGGCATAGCCTAGAATACAGAGCAGTTGAATACCTGGGCGACCTGCCAGAGCTCATTTTAGCTTCAGTCAGGAAATCTTAATCTTAGTCTTAATTAGATTAGGAGGCAGTTTCAAATAAGAAAGTGTGCTGCTCCACCATCCACAATTTGTCCTTTGTTTTGTCCACTCAGAGCTCAGGAAAACATCTCAGAAAATCCGTATATATTCTCAGTCACCCATGCATTCACCTGAGACCAAACTGAACATAGCCCCGAATCTACTTAATTAACTAAAATCTCAAATTTTGTATTCAACTTTATGTAAGCATGTTACTGTCTGATGTAATTTTTTAGGGAGAAAAACATTTTGACTAAATTTCCGGCTCCTGCTGTACTCCCAGTGTTGAAGAGAAAGGTGCTGACTCACTAAATGGATCTGACCCAAATCTCATGACATGTTCTGTGGTGCGGTAGCAGGAGTCACACAGGTTGCAGTAGGTGGATGTTGGAGTACAGCCCAGAACTCAAACCATTATAGCATTGGACTAAAAAATCCACTAGTGTGATATTGTGACGTTCTTGTGTCTATTAATCACAATCTTTTAACTGTCCTAATAATTTTTTAGAAAAGTACACAATACATTGGGTTGTTTTTTAATGAAAAATCAAATAATTTTAATGATTAATACAGTATGTTGTAGTTGGGAAATGGGAAATCTAGATTTTAAGTCCTACACCTCATGTGAAATTTACTGCATAGCCAGCACATTTCCTTTTCTTGAGGTTTCCATAGCAACGTCTGTTCTCGACTCGATCCCTTACAGCTTTTAATGCAGACACACACGCACAGTTCTCTATTGTATTGATAACTGATAAAATGTTTTTTTCCTCACTTGTCATCACTTGACATAATGTCATCAATCTGAATTACCCTTATAGTAATAACATTTTATATTAAACAATGGGCACCTTAGAAAATACATGTTCTGTGGTGCGGTAGCAGGAGTCACACAGGTTGCAGTAGGTGGATGTTGGAGTACAGCCCAGAACTCAAACCATTATAGCATTGGACTAAAAAATCCACTAGTGTGATATTGTGACGTTCTTGTGTCTATTAATCACAATCTTTTAACTGTCCTAATAATTTTTTAGAAAAGTACACAATACATTGGGTTGTTTTTTAATGAAAAATCAAATAATTTTAATGATTAATACAGTATGTTGTAGTTGGGAAATGGGAAATCTAGATTTTAAGTCCTACACCTCATGTGAAATTTACTGCATAGCCAGCACATTTCCTTTTCTTGAGGTTTCCATAGCAACGTCTGTTCTCGACTCGATCCCTTACAGCTTTTAATGCAGACACACACGCACAGTTCTCTATTGTATTGATAACTGATAAAATGTTTTTTTCCTCACTTGTCATCACTTGACATAATGTCATCAATCTGAATTACCCTTATAGTAATAACATTTTATATTAAACAATGGGCACCTTAGAAAATACAAAGAACAAAGTTTCTAAATCATTATAATAATTAGAATTACCCAGATTGGCCCTGTGAAAAACTAATTATGGAACTTTTTGGAAGATACAGGCCTTCCTGGTGTAAAGCGAGTACTGATTCCACTGTAACAATGTCATACTGCAGCAGAGTGATGGTATAGGTATGTTTTGCTACTGTAGGACCTGGACGACTTGCAACATTCCAGACACTTCTTAAAGAGATTTTCTGACCATCTGTGCATGAGCTGAAGCCTAATTGGGTGATGCAGCAGGACAATGAACTAAAACACAGAATCAGTTCCACCTCTGAACTGCTCAAAAGAATCTAAATTAATGCTTTGGAGCGGCCTAGTGAGAATCCTGACTTCAATCCAATAGAGAAGATGTGGAAGGACCTGATGAGTATAGTTCATGCTGTTGAATTTATATGGAAGCTCATTTTTGCCACAGGATGGAAAATAAAAAAGATAAGTGCAACTTTTTATCACACAATTCATACTTTTTTCTGTCAATTCCTAGTTTACATCTCGCATTTTTTTTCTGCCTCAGTATAAATATAAAGACATTTGCAACTTTTAAACTCAGAATTCTGACTTCTCTCTCTCTCTCTCTCTCTCTCTCTAATAAATAAATTCTTTTCTGTTTAGCAGAAGAAGGAAACTAATCTTAATTCCAAATTTTCTTCTGAGAGTTGCGAGTTGATTCTGAGAGTTGAGAATTGAGGAAAAATGTCTAAATTGTGAGATATAAACTCAGTATTTCAAGAAATTAAATTTTTTTTTTTTTTTAAGTTTAGGTAATTATTTTCTTCACTGCAACAGCAAAATTAGACATTAAAATAATGTAGTGTGTCTAAGGTTCCCTTTGTGCAATATTACATTTTATTTGGTTTGATTTGTTTATTTGCAACCATTTAGTTCTCCAAAGAGGAATAACATGAAATACATTTTCACACCAGTGTAAGTCAGGTTTGTCATCCAGGGGATTCAAATTGATTTATTTATTGGGATTTATTGATTACATGATTACATATTATTCAATAGCAATAAATTATTCATAATAATATGACATAACACATGAAAATACCCAAATTCACATTATTTCTTATTTACATGTAATGCAGGGATTCCCAAACTTTTGTCAGCCGAACCTCTTTCACCTAATATATTTACTTGAAGTACCCCTTAGATTTTTAAACAAATGTTTTAAAAATTAAGTATCACATTTGCATGTTCACAGTTCTCTGACATTGGTTAATGGTCACATGACAGGTAAACCAATAAAATATTTAAAAAAAAAATTAGTAAGTAGTTTATTTTGATTGATGTTATTTTAAAATGATTTATTTTAATTTGACATTTTTATGATTGAATTAATCATTTGCTTTTCATTAAACTCACAAATCCCCTTCAGTTCTTTTACGAATCCCAGTTTGGGAAACCTTGACATAATATGATTAATTGACTTCATGTCAGTAACAACAAATGGAAAATATTTTCTTTTTCTTGGCAGTTTTATATGGTACAAGATTTATCCTATTTAAATCAATAGGTCAAAAGTAATCTAAAAGTAATTAAGTCTGATTATATTACCTAAATGTAATAGATTACGTTACTAACTACAATTTTTGTCATGTATTTTGAAATCAGTAATGAATTACAAAAAGTAATCTACCAGCTCTGTTTATATGTAGTTGCCTTTGTTGAATTTTTGCATAATCGCACCATACCTTGAACAACGACTGGACAGGAAACAGTGGGAAGAGATGGTCAGATCATTAACTCAAAAAACCCCCCCCAAAAAATCAGCTACTCCCTTTGAGTACTATGGAGAGGCTTCACTCTTCAATACATCTAAGAAGATGAGAATATAAGAATATAAATGATCCGAATCCCCACTAAACTCTGTGGTTGGAAGAGCATCTTGGTGAGCGTGGCATTTGTTAATAATTCAGGAGCGTTTTGTACTGCTCTCTCCGTGACATTGACTTGCAGGAGAGGCGGCACTGAGTGAACAGATGTCTATGGCAGACATGAGTAAACAAAAGCGAGCACCTCTACATGACTGTGCCTATGGGAAAAGCCCCCTCCGCTCCCCACCCTCCAATTATCCTGGTCTCCTCTAATTCCACGTTTTAGTCATTCCTTTTCTCAATCTTGTTTCACCACCTTCTCTGCTAATTAGCCTAATTTCTTTCAACGCAAACTATGTTATGTTTACTGCATGCCCTTGAGTCAGTTTATCCACTGGGGACTGCGTTAAGCCTGTTTATTATAAATACTTGTGAGGACAATATATATTAATAATAACATTCAAGCTCACATTGAGATTCTTGACAGACTTCATGAAACATTTACACCATTTACAACTTTAATCACAATGTTGCTTTGATGTGATGATTTAATGTGCAAACTAATTTGGTCCTTCTTTCCCTGATGAAGTTCAGGCTGGTTCTTGCTGGTTTGGTGCTGTTTACCAGCCAAAAATTGTTCGCCATCCAAAACACAACTTATGCATGAGACCAATAGTGCTGGTCTTGTCAGCAAGGTTATCAGCCTTATATTAAGGTCAGAATGAGGTTGTCAGACTGCGTGCCGTGCACCA
The DNA here is from genome assembly GCF_001515625.1 of Sinocyclocheilus rhinocerous. Classification (NCBI taxonomy): domain Eukaryota; kingdom Metazoa; phylum Chordata; class Actinopteri; order Cypriniformes; family Cyprinidae; genus Sinocyclocheilus; species Sinocyclocheilus rhinocerous. The sequence goes on from NW_015652169.1 coordinate 198,838, forward strand.
GTGTCTCTCGAGGGGCTTGTCACAGTGCCATTCCTGTCAGTGTGTTAGTGTGCATGTGTAGGTGTGCCTTTGGGAAAAAGTGTATTTCAGTCATCATGACTTTTGCATGACATTGTGAAACTGTTTTACATTGAAAATTTGGAATCTTAAACTAGAAACTGACTGAATTTTAGAAATGAGAGTTACTAAAATGTGATTTGATGACTAAAATGCATATGTAGTGTGGTTAGTTAGACTGACTGTTGAAAAAAAAAAGCAATATACAGTTTTCTAGTAAAATATCTATATTTCCATCTAATATTAAGATAAATTTACTTGAGAAGCATAATTGTGTGATATATTAAGATATGTTTTCAGAGTATATATCTTTAAGTTTTCTTTTCTTCCTCATTTAGCATGTTTTTTTTTTCATGTGTTAAGAATGAACCTCACCACATTTTATTACTTATTGGTTAAAACAAGAAAAAACATGTTTATGATGTAAGCAAAATAAATATGTTTAATAGAATTATTTTAAGTCGTAATATTTTCTACAACTTTTGTTTGGCCAGGAAAAAATAAAAACAAAAGTTTTTTTTGTTGTTGTTGTTCCTTGCAATGGAAGGGCTTACATTCTGAAGCTTGTATTTCTCATCCTAAGATTGTTAAGTTACCATGTATGATACAGTGTAATATCTGATATCAAATCCTTCAGCAGGTCATATATAAGATTTAATATCATAACTGCTTTTCACATCACTGGGTTAAAAATATTATGGACATTGTGTTATGGATTTTTTTTTTTAAATGCAGTCTTTGTTTTGTGGTAGCACTTTGTCATAGATTAGTGTTGAAAAATGATAGGGAGTGTTATGCTCATATCAATTTACAAGGTCAAGTTGACAGAGCGAAATGGTTTTACTTTGAGTTCTTATATAGTGGAGTGATTTTGTTTGGCCAGGAAAAAATAAAAACTTTTTTAAAAGTTTTTTTTGTTGTTGTTGTTCTTTGCAATGGAAGGGCTTACATTCTGAAGCTTGTATTTCTCATCCTAAGATTGTTAAGTTACCATGTATGATACAGTGTAATATCTGATATCAAATCCTTCAGCAGGTCATATATAAGATTTAATATCATAACTGCTTTTCACATCACTGGGTTAAAAATATTATGGACATTGTGTTATGGATTTTTTTTTTTAAATGCAGTCTTTGTTTTGTGGTAGCACTTTGTCATAGATTAGTGTTGAAAAATGATAGGGAGTGTTATGCTCATATCAATTTACAAGGTCAAGTTGACAGAGCGAAATGGTTTTACTTTGAGTTCTTATTGCCTGACATTACTGAGAAATTCTCTGCATGACTTTGAACACTGCCCTTTGTGAAGAGTTGCTAATAAAATTTGATGAAGGAGCCCTGAAGGAGAAAGCTTGGGATCATTTGTGACTTTGATGACACTGTCATTATATAGTGGAGTGATCTCTGCTGAAAACGACACATCAATGCATGATTTTATGATATCATAATGATGATATCTTTGTACCTGGTTAGGATTACCTCTGTTTTTATATTTTATTATTATTATTATTATTCATTTTAAAGGAAAAGGCAGCACAGTTTGAGGTTAATCATCTCAACACTGTCACTGTTATATTTGATGATATGTGCACAGTCAAGTGCTTGTTGCCATACTGTGAGTCAGAATGAGTCAAAATGGACAGAAATGTCTTGTGAAAGAGAATGAATCCGGGTGTTATTTTAATGCTGGTTCTTACTCTTGTTTGAAAAGGGTTCGGCGGACCGTCAGGACTCAGGGGCCACTGAGGAGAAGGAGAAGAATGCCCAAGTCCAGCTGGAGAAGGCCAAGGTAGATTGCAACTCCATAATTCTCTCGCCTGCCTGTACCTGCTACCAGTGACGTTGGCCACAAGGACCTAAATATATGACAGCTTTAGATGTGCTCATAAATTTTGCACGGCTCTTTTTCCTCTGTCAAAGTAACAAGGTAGCTGTGTCAAAAAGCTAATTACCAAATGCCTTGGTTGAAACAGCACATCAGTGTTAAATCTTGTACTCTACAAAATCAGTGCTTTACACGCGACTGACAAACGATAGCTACAATTACCTTTTCTTCTGTTCCTTTACACAGTCCAAAAACAGATAAGAAGCACCGTGGCAAACCATGAATGAGCAACAACAAATGCTCTGTGTTTTATCATCGGCTCTTTACAGAGTCCAGTTTTGCTTGGCTTTAAAAACTGAATGAAACCCTCCTGTCTGTGTCAGCGAGCTCCCTGAGGTCCTTTTTAATTAAGGTACTGAGCAGACAGCATCACGTCCTGCTTCAGTCCACCATCTCCCACAGAGCAACGCCTTTTAAAACCAGGCTACAAGCAGCTAGACTGCCATTGTGTTGACATTTGACTTTCTTTTAATTAAATACTAAATTATAATACAACAAATTAATAGAACAAAGCAGTTACTTATCGTTGTATGATTTATTCATTATTGTGTTATGACTCGGGCAGTATTTTTAAATAATATGGAAACTTGCATGATTGTTTTTTTAAAGATAGAAAAAGTTACAATGTGAATTGCTAATGTTTCCAAACTTTTTTAAGGCTTAGGTAATGACAATTAAAAAAAAAAAATTTATAGGCCTACCAGATTTTATAACTGACTAACTAAAAAGCATGATTGTGATTATTTTGTCCTTTTTAACCCATAAGTGTGTTATTAATTGTCAAATCCATTAGCAGGTCATATAGAAGATTGAGTATCATAACTTATTTTCACATCACTGGGTTAAAACATTATAGACACTATTTTATGGATTTTTATAAATGTAATTTTTGTTTTGTGGTAGGGACTTTGCCATTGATTAGTATTGAAAAACTAAAAAATTATACAGTGTTATGCAAGACCTCCATGGTGCTGACATTTGACTTTTGACTACTTTTAAATCAAATACCAAAGTATAATACAATAATTAATTAGAAACAAAAATATTACACTATTGTAAAATATGGAGACTTCTTTTTAGAGAAAAAAGTTATACATTGTAATCACCAGTAAGCTAATGTTTCCAAACTTTTTGTCTTAGTAAGACTCAAGTAATCCTTTAATCACATTTTTTTTTACATTTATACTAGATGTAAAAACTTAAAGGGGTCATCGGATGCAAAATTCACTTTACAAGTTGTTTGAACATAAATGTGTGTTGGAAGTGTGTGTACACACATCCACAATATAATGATAAAAATCCACCCAGTGTTTTTTTTTTTTTAAATCCCCACATTTTTTCATTTATACTAGATGTAAAAACTTAAAGGGGTCATCGGATGCAAAATTCACTTTACAAGTTGTTTGAACATAAATGTGTGTTGGAAGTGTGTGTACACACATCCACAATATAATGATAAAAATCCACCCACCCAGT
>NW_015652169.1:204559-216277 GCF_001515625.1 Sinocyclocheilus rhinocerous
ACCGCTGGAGCAGATGTAGACAAGAATGACTCCTAAGCGATTGAGGTGTTCTGTTGTTGGATGTGATAATGAACATAGCAGTCGTCATTTACTCCCGACATCTGAGCCGCTGAAGACGCAGATGGTTAACGTTACTTTCGTTTTTGAAGGGAATGAGCCGATCCCCGATCTGCCTAAATGCGTCTTGTTCGCGCGAATCATTCGTGATCCAGCTTCATCTACAGAAGAAGTGAGTATAAGGGTTTTTTATGAATCTTTGCAAATCGCCTTTCCAAATAATGTGCTAGTTAGCCAGTTCAGAGCTGATTTTGACAGGGTAAAAAAAGTGTTTTTTACACTACCATTGAGAAATTTTAACCAAAGTATGTTATAGACTTTTCATTAAGACCCTAAAGAATCATATCAACTTGTGGAAAATGGGCATCCGATGACCCCTTTAAGGCAATCAATCAATCAATAAATGAGATTTTGATTACTGTAACCTGTTTACTAGATTCCTTAATATTTTACTTTGAAGTTTTTGTTTTATAGGTTTAACAAATCGAAATTGTTCTCAAAATATTTTACACACAACCCTGGTTGGCAATCACTATAAACAAACCAACTGTTTATCACAGAATCTCAGTTGCTACTCTAGAGTTGTCCTTTTGTCCTGTTACTGTAAATATATGTAAATATGGATGAATCAACTCTGATCACATGTAGCTTACCCTGCTGCACTCCATGTAAATTATCCTTTCAAATTTTACAGCACTTGAAGGGCAAGTTTTAGGTCTTTGCAGATTAAATTAAAATGATCTTGTGTGCATTCGGTCTCATCCTATGTATATAAATCCGCACTGTCCTCAAGCCTCATGTAGCTGCCATTAGAATACATTACCCTTTACTGGGCTGACATTGAGGTCCTTGAGAATGAATTTGTGCATTGCAATTGGTTTGAAGGTAAATGAATGAAAGCTATTATTAGTAACTTGCCTGGGGCAATGCAGCACATGTGCCGTTGCTCAAATCAGCAGTGGTTTTGTTCCCGCATTCTCCTCAAAGTATTTGTCTGCTGCCATTCACTCATACACAACCTCATGGACAAATTTACTAATATTCTCACATGGAGATTTTGTTTACAGAACTGAAACACATACTGTAGCAGTTCATGTGCTCACAAAATGTAGAATCTTTCCCTTTTGTTGCGATTATTCAGTTTAAGCCTGTTGCTTTCGCCGTGCGCACAAACTTCACCTACACTCCTGCAGATGATGACAACGTCCCCATACCAGGGCACGGGGTTTCTTTTGAAGCTAAAGACTTCCTGCATATCAAAGAGGTCAGTGTGTTCCCAGATCACCTGCACAATCATTTCACTGAAGTAAATAAAATTAAAGGGATAGTTCACCCAAAAATGAAAATTCTGACTAACTACTTACCCTCATGTCATTCCAAACATCAGAACGGCGGCTCCTTTCTGTGCACACAAAAAGTATTCTCGTAGCTTCACAAAATGAAGGTTGAACCACTGATATCAAATGGACTATTTTAACAATGTCCTTACTACCTTTCTGGACCTTGAACGTAGCAGTTGCAATGCAGGGTCAGAAAGCTCTCGGATTTCATCAAAAATATCTTAATTTGTGTCCCAAAGATGAATGAAAGTCTTACGGGTTTGAAACAGCATGAGGGTGAGTAATTAATGACAGAATTTTCATTTTTGGGTGAACTATCTCGTTAATGTCAATATAGTCAGTGAAGATGGTTTTTAAATATAAAATATTGTGTTGTTTTTGTTGTTTACAGAAATTTAACAATGACTGGTGGATTGGACGGCCTGTAAAGGAAGGGGGAGAGGTTGGTTTTATCCCCAGCCCGGTGAACCTGGAGACGATTCTGATCAGAAGAGAGGTGCAGGCCAGGAAGGCCGCCAAAGCGCTGGCCAAGTAAACAAACCTGATTAATAATGCAGTGTGGGGTCTTCATTTTGCAATCTTTGTTTTCTTATTGCATGAATGTATCAACCATTTAAATGTGCATAAATTGCGGCAAAATTCATTATGTACAAACTGCTTTTTTCCCCCTTTTGTTACAGTAAAGCGGCTACTGCTGCCAAAGATGATATGAATGCAAAGAAAGCTGCTCCACCACAAACAGGTGCACTGACACTTCATGTTTCATTATTTGATTTTTTTTTTTTAATTAGACAAATGACTGAATTTAACCAATTTAGCACGCAAGTTTCCTTTAATAATTTATTATCCATAATTTGTTATCATCCACTTATCTGGATGAAAAGTATGTATGTGGAACATAATGTTATTTTATGTGTCTGTGTGCAATTCAATTTGTCATTTTTCTAAATTTATCCTTTAGTTCAGCAAGTGAAGAAGAAATCGGTAAGCAAATACATACAGTAATGCTGTGATTATGACCACACCACGCACATTTATGTTTATATTCATATACTGCCTGTATGTTTAAACATGTCTTCACCCATTTTCTTTGACTGCAGGGAGAGCAACTGGCTGCATATGATGTTGTGCCTTCCATGCGTCCTGTGGTGCTCATGGGGCCTTCGCTCAAGGGCTATGAGGTGAGGGCCATTTGCTGCTGTCTCTGAATGTACAATGTTCAGTCATTCACGGTCCAAACTCTCTGAGGATCTTCAGCATAACTGCTTTGAAGGAGTCAGTGGCTCAGAAGACATATGAAAATATATTACTCCTAAAATAAAACTTTAAAAAAAGTACCATTCTTATTTTAAATGGTCTATAATGTGTCTTATTGCAGAACCTGAGGATTATATTCGTATGTTCTCTTATGCCACACTTATGCTGTACAAATATGTACTGCCCTCTCCTGCACATAACGGAAACTACACGTTTATGAAGTACTATTACTGAGTTGCATATTTTCTCCCTTTTATTTTAATTTACAGGTTACAGACATGATGCAAAAAGCTCTCTTTGATTTTTTAAAACACAGATTTGAAGGAAGGTATGGCACACGGACTGTTGACTCATTACAAAAGAAGAAATGTGTGTAGTCAAACAGAGTGTTGTGACTTTGCTAATATGTAAATCCATTGCTAGAATTACTATCACCCGGGTGACAGCAGATATTGCACTTGCCAAGCGATCGATCCTCAACAACCCCAGCAAGCACGCCATAATGGATCGCTCCAACACCCGCTCCAGTTTAGGTAATCACTACTTGTCCATTTCTTAATGTTTGTCTGTCTGAATGTCATTCCATACAAATTCCATAATATATTCTAAATGTATTGGCTTCAGATATTAAATAATAAATTTGGTTTAGAATCAGAGAGAGTCTAGAAAGAATTTATTGGTCATTGAACCCAAACGTGCATATTCTTTACTTTACAGATTTTTAATTAACTGCTTAACACTGGGATAATAGAGCTTGATGGTGCACTGCAACAACAACAAAAAACCTAATCAGTACTTTTGTCTTAATTTTCTTTAATGCATTTACTTTAGAAGGAAAACTGCATAAATAAATAAACTTAAGTCAATTTATTTGGTTTGATAGATTTCTTAATAATTGTTTGAAAACAAGACAAAAAAACTGATTAGTAAAACTATTTTTGCAGTGTGTTCAAAAAAAAAAAAAAAGATCCCACTTACAGAGAAACTCCCACTGCTTTTAAACTGCAATTCTCACAACACTAAAAGTTGTATTTTTTCATTTTAATGATTAAATAGCTGTTTAACATTAGTGTGTGTGTTTTCTCACCAAGTGTGGATCTGAGGTGTGTAGCTAGCTTTGTTAAGGGGATCTGATTGGTTTTCTCCACTCTGTCCCTTGCATTGCTCTCTTACCTCAGATGCCACGGGTATGTATAACAGCAGTAGCCTGTCCATGCTCCCCAACTCATTCCTGTTGGTGTCATCAGAACTGCTTTACCTCTTAGAGAACACTACAAGTGTCAAAGAACCCTGATACTTTTAGTAAAGATCACTGCTTCTAAAAGCTTCGGCTTGTGTTAGACACCATAACCACAAAATCTCCATTGACCTTCATAATATGTGTTTCATTTTATTGGTCAAACAAATGCAAGCCAAAGTATTTTAATGTGTATGTAAGTGAGTTTTGTGCTACCTAATCTGTAATTTTGTCTTGTTTTTCTGAAAAAGAAAACATATAAACATTCTTTTAAAAATATCATTTATGTAAGATAATAAGAATATTTAAGAAAAACTATTTCTCATTGGAGTAAAAGAAACAAAAGAATATTTTGATATTTTTACTTTTTTTTTTTTTTTTTTTTTACAGTGTGTTGTGAAAGATAATGTTGAACACCATGCGAGATGATTTTGAACTCGTCCTGTTTTTATCATTAAAGTTTTGCTCACTTTGAGGCAAAGAGCAAGTTTTAAACCTTCATTGTTCCGTTACATCCTGTGGGCAAGGAACTGTTCTGTCAGCATATTTTGATCATCTCTATTTTCATTGACATATTGCATGACCTGTGTATGGAATGCATTTAGTTTTGAAGATGGGACTTTTACTTTTATATGCCCTTTTATATATATACTTCATGAAATAGTGCAAAAAGCTTTTTTTCTTGATCATTTTTGATGTTCTTCTAATCTTATGTATAATAGAGGAATCGGACATAAAATGCTTCCCATTACATTTGAAGTGCTTTTGGCTACACTTCAGCAGATTTGTACTTAGAATAATATTTTTGAAGATGTCATATAAGGATTTTAGGTTGACTAGTCTCATTTATTTCTTAATCTGCCTCTACAGCCCAAATCCAAGGAGAGGTTGAGAGGATTTTTGAGTTAGCACGCAGTCTACAGCTTGTAGTTCTGGATGCCGACACCATTAACCATCCTCTCCAACTCAGCAAGACCTCCTTGGCCCCGATCCTGGTGTATGTCAAGATTTCATCACCCAAGGTCAGAAACTATGTTCACAGAACTGGCAAACATTCTTTCAATAGTCATTTGTTTACTGATGAAACAAACTGATTATACATTACCGTTGAAAATTTGGGGATAGTAAGGTTTTTTATTGTTTTAAAAAAGTCTCTTATGCTCACCCAAACATCCATTACTCCATTCTTCAGTGTCACAAGATCCTTTAGAAATCATTCTGATATGCTGATTTGGTGCTCAAGAAAAATCATAATCAATGTTGAAAACAGTTATTGTAAACCGTTTTTTGTGGAAACCATGATGCATTTTTATGGATTCTTTGATGAATATAATGTTCAGAAGATGCATTTATATGAAATATAATTTTTTTTGTAACATTTTTAATGTCTTTACTGTGACTTTTGATCAATTAGTATGATTTTGGGTGAGTTAAATGTTTGTTTTGAAATTGCAAATTTGTTTATTCCAAAACAGGACTTTTTAAGTGTGGAGGATTATGTTCAACACTTAGGAATTAAATAATGTTCAATACTTAGTCATCAGTTAAATAGCTATTCAGTCATCAGAAAGAAGTTAATTTAGCTTTCATTCATTATGTTAACCAGTTCCAGCTGCTCTATGTCATTTCCCTAGTCTGCAAAATATTAAAAGTATTATTTGCTAGTATGTTCAAGTATTCCATTGACTTTATGGTGCAAGCTAATAGATGGTATAAAAAAAATTACTTCAGCCACTAGGAGGCAGAAACGTGTTTATTCTGTCAGTACAGCAGTATCTGATGTGGTACACTATATCAACTTGTTTGATAAACTTGTCACTTTTCTGATAACTGCAAATGTCTTTTAAAGTGCACTATATCATTCAAAATGATAAATATCTGTCATATGAATAAGATCTATCTGTCTGTCACAAGGCTACACAATGCATGGTTTCATTCATTGTCCAAAAGCTTTTTGAATGTGCAGCCATTACATTTACATAGGAAACGCAAGTTTGAGAGAAGACCGGTTGTACAAAAACACTAACCTTTCTCTTGTGACCCAGCGTGACCTAACATCCACTGTTCTTTCACCCCGTATGCCTCCCACTCATCCTTCCTGTCCCTTTTTCCTTCCTCTTTTCATCTGCTGTTCAGGTTCTGACAAGATTGATAAAGACCAGGGGCAAATCTCAGACTAAACATTTGAATGTTCAGATGGTGGCCGCAGACAAACTGGCCCAGTGTCCCAATGTAAGTGTGCCCTCTGTAAATGCTAAAGACATTAAAATGTTTTCCATATGATTGCAGGAGACCTTTCTAAAAAATAGTTTAGAAAGAGAAAAGGAATAGTTCACCCAAAAATTTGCAGAAAATTTACTCGGGCCATTCAAAATGGTTTGTTTGGGTTTGGAGAAGATTTGGAGAATCTTAGCATTACATCACTTCCTCACCACTGGATCCCCTGCAGTGAATGGGTGCCGTCAGAATGAGAGCCCAAACAGCTAATAAAAACATCACAAAAATCCACAAGTAATCCACACATCTCCAGTCCGTAAATGAATGTCTTGAGAAGCGAAACGCTCCCTGTTTGTAATAAACAAATCCATCAAGACAATTTTAACATCAAACCGTTGCTTCCAGCTAAAATCTGATTCAGTTGTCTCATCTGAATCAGGAGAGAAATATGCACAGATATGCAACGTTTACAAGCGAAAACAGTACCTAACAGTTCTAAACAAAACTGTCAGCAAATTCTCATTTTTGGGTGAACTATTCCCCCAACTTTACACAATGTCCTATAGGAATGAATTGGACGTTTTCTTGATAAGCTCTATTTTCATGCGGATTGGTTATTAACGTTTTAATGTGTAGTGGTCAATTAATCATGATACAAAATATCACCTTGTTATGCGCTTGATATATTACCTCTGATAAACTCAGAGTCAGTTTCTTTAGAAAATCAATATGAACACCCAAATTTTGAACCTCTTTGATGGCCTCCTTTTAACATGGCCCTTATTTCTAATCCAAGTCTAGCCGGAGCGCTTAATCACAAGCTGTCTTGATCTGATTATCAAGAGACTGTTATTTTTATGATGCATCATGTTGCAAGGCAACCAAGGCAGTAGTTGACATAGATTAGCCTCCCAGCATTACCTTTTGTTACGTGCTTCATTTTGCGGTCACTTATACTTACCCTTTATTGTGACGTCACTATTGGTCTCTCTCACAGGAGCTGTTCGATGTCATCTTGGATGAGAACCAGCTGTCAGATGCCTGTGAACACATCGCTGATTATCTGGAGGCCTACTGGAGAGCCACACACCCTCCTGAAATGGAGCCTCCCAACCCCATGCTGGAGAAACTGGCAGAAAACACACTCCCCACCAGTCCCACACCTGCTAAGGTACTGGACACACTCTGAGAAAAACAGGAGATGAAGTACTGAGACTGAACATATACAGACAGAGCCTGAGGATTTCTAGGAGCGAACTAAATCAAATCAAAAAATGCTCTTTAGATGTGTGTTTTCTGACACTCGCTAGGTAAATTTGTTCAAAAACAGTAAATATACACACTATGGTTCAAATGTTTGGGGTTGGTAAGATTTTGAATAAGTCTCGTAAGCTCAGCAATGCTGCATTTGATCACAAAATATAGTAGGGACAGAAATGTTGTGAAAAATTATTGCTATTCAAAAGAACCGTTTTCTGTTTGAATATAGTTTAAAATGGCAAATGGCAAAGCTGAATATTCATCAACCATTACTTCAGTCTTCAGTGTTACATGGTCCTTCAGAAATCATTCTAATATGCTGATTTGCTGCTCAAGAAACTTTTCTTATGATTATCTATCTATATTAAAAATAGTTGGGCAGCTTATTATTTTTGTGGTAATTTGATATATATATTTTTTCCTCAAAATTCTTTAAAGAAATGAAAGTTCAAAAAACGGTGGTTATTTGAAATAGAAAACTTTTGTGACATTACAAATCTATGTAATGTCACTTTAGATAAATGCAGTAGAACAAAAGTAGTAATTTTTCTTTTTTTAAGTATTACTGACCTCAAACTTTTGAACAGTAATATACATATATTCATAAAATCATAAGTTCATACACAGTGTCATTTCCACCACATATCACATTATGTATTGTGCTTAATAGTGTTCTGTGGTGGAAATGGCAATGTAATTTCTTCCTTTCTTTCTTTTTGTAATAATGACTCCTTTTGTCTTGTCTCATTTTAAGTCTAATGTCTTTCTATCGTTGTATGTATCCTAAATACACACAAGTAATAGTTTCACACTTTTTTCACATAATTTGACATATACAGTTAGATTGGAAATTACATCCCATTTTCTTTTTCCTCACACTTCATATATAATATTTCATCTCAAGTATGCTTTTCACTGACACTGCTGTCTTCTTAGTAACCAAGTATACGACATTTTCGATATTAATTTCTTGTTAATGTCTCTTATACCTTTAGTTTAATCCACATTCTAACAGATTTTATTAGTTTTTGTTAACTTGTGAATGTCCAAAATTACAACTGCTTTGAAACATCTGCAAGCTCCATAAAGTCTGAAATTGTGCTTAGTGGTGTGTCATTCTGTGACATTTTCAATTTCCTCTCCACCTCTTACAAAACTTTCTTGGACATTTAAAGAAGACTTGAGCTTTAAGGAACTTCGCTGAGTGAGACGGTGGTCTCTGAGGTAAAATGCCTATAGTGTCAGTACCAACTAGTTTGTACTACTTCTTAGTATCCATAGTATTAGTAATAGCCTATCTTACGTAGGTATTGTAAGTAAACTTTATAATAGTGCAGAAGTGCCATGCTTGTAGTTTAGCATCTTTGGTTGTTTCCTTCTCTGATTGGTGGAAATGTATCTGCAGAATTCACTAGGATTTTTGCAGTTATACATGATTATTTAAAAAATAAGATGACATAATGAGGGCTTACGACTTCAACAAAAGCATATTCCACTGATTAACATCCTTGTAGCTCACAGTAGGTCTGCCTGTAAAGGCTTAAAAGTTATCAGTCCCCCCCCATAGAGAAAATGAATGGGATTTTTACTTCTGGAGCCCAAATGCTGCACTCTATTTTGGTCTGTTTCTGTTCCAAAGCTAACAGACATGGACTAGAAGCCACAAAACTCTAATTTCATGTCATAAATCTCATATACAGGATGAACAGAAAAGCAAGAAGACGGCCACCACCAAGAGAAAAGGATCTCAAGAGCACCAGCAGGAGCATCAGCCCCAGGCTCAGGAGACGAGAGAGGAGAAGGAGGAAGAAGAAGAGCAGGAGGAGGCTGAGGAGGAGGAGAGGCTCCTTCGTAGTGAGCCAAAGAGACACAGCCATCATCACCACCACCATCACCACCACCACCGCTCCAGCACCAGCCGACCAACAGAGCCCCACAACAAACACCAGCAGCCCGCCGACATGGAGCTGCTTCCTTCTAAAGACACTTCGTTCGCGGAGTTCCGGAGCAGGCGCACGCTCCCGGTCGAGGGCGACCCGGACCAAACCGAGGTCTACCACAATAGGACTACAACTCAAAGGGACCATAACCACCACCATCACAACCACCACCACCGACATCACCACCACCGCCGCGGGACCACGGACGTTCAGCCGGATTATTCCCACCACGGGCAGCAGGACTACGAGCTGGAGCACAACGAGCACAACAGGCAACAGAGACAGTCGAGCCAGCTGCGCTCGCACAAACAATCGCACCAATACGCTCACTCGCACCACAATGACCATCACTACCAGGGACGTGAGCGGGACAGGTGCGTCGAGACAGAGGAGTGGACTGAAGACATGTACATTCATCGCTGAGATGGACGTTGTTTTAATGCTGCTATGTGAAATGCTGGCTACCATGTACTCAGGACAACATGGTTTCTCTTTCTTTATCCATTCTGCTACGTTAACGCCTCCTCTGGTCCACATCTAATTTCCTTGATTTTCAGTTTTCATTCATATAATTCTGTGTTCCTCGGGCTTTAGGTTCGTGTCTTGCTATCAGGGCCTGACTACTGCATTTGTAAAAGATTTCAGCACATTGGTCCTTCCAATCCTGAGTATGTGGTTACATCTTTGCTTGTTACTGTTCCTGTTTCCTGATATGTACATATGCAAACTGGTCACGTCTCATACTGCTATGCTCTTACCCATGTTTATTTGTCGCCCCTGAGAAAGATAACTGGATATTTTGACTTCTGATTATTTTTTATTTATTTTTTTTCAGTTGGCCTTTTGTAGAACGTGCTGCCACACTAGTGGTAGATATGAAAATATTAAGAATATAATACGGGACTAGCCACACAGAAATCATCATTTTGATATTTTCATGTCTGAGAAAATATTGGGATTAAATGGGTTAATTATGCATTCACATTGTGCTGCTATTGGCTGCATGAAATATTGGCAAACTAAAGAATTCTCACTTGGGCTTTTCACCTCAAGGATTGGAAGGTCTGTTTTTTACCAACATTCAAACAATGACAGTCCAGTTTAGTTATTTTTTATGCATTTTTTCCACCTTATTTTTAACATAGGAGTGCTTCCCTTTGTAATTGAAATGCGCAAGGCTTCTGGGGTAATTCGCTTCCGGTTATTTTAGCTGTGCAAAAACAATCTGTTATGCTGCTTGATATTGCAAACTGGTGTTTGTTATCATATCATTTTAATTGATCAAAATCATAAATGCGCTGATTTGTATTTCAAAGAAATTTGTTTTCAATAATTTTATTACACTTTTTAGTTTTAGTTATCTCGCCTAATGAATCAGAAGTCTTGCACATTTACATAAAAATGCTTAAAAAAAAGAAATAAGGTGGATATTTTGGATGTTAAAATATTTTCTGTTATGCTAGTTTAAAACACAGAAACAACAAGACATTTGTAGGTTGATTTAACTGAAAAGTATAAACATTGTGGCTCTGTGGCACAGCACAAAAAATCATTTATTTGACCATCTCAACCAGCCTGACAGCAACGGCTGTCATCAGTATTATGTATTTGTCTGACCAATGGCAGATGGGGGGAGTGCTCAAGGCACCTGTCTGAAAAATCATTATGCTTTATAATTCCATTTAGTGACACTACTAAGAGCAGTTTTAAAGTCCGCATAAATGACTGTTTGCAATCTATTTTCCATAATCTGACACATCTCAGAGGGACACAGAATTTCAGTGAGATTCAAAGCAGAATATTTATTTTCATATTTCAATTTCACGTCGGCTTTAATGTATACATAGTTCAGTGTTTAGTTTGGCCTGGTTTTGTAGATTGTATGTCACAAAAATCAATCCAGATTTTATTCACTAAATTTCATACAAAGGATCATTTGTGTCAATACAAAGACCTTAGCTGATCACATCAACTCTGGAGCCATACTATGTGTTATTTGCTCGTGCAAAATTATTTCAAATGAACACTTTTAATGTTTATGAACACAGTTTGATTCTGTTCCATATTTATAATACAGGTGCTTCTCAATAAATTAGAATGTCGTGGAAAAGTTCATTTATTTCAGTAATTCAACTCAAATTGTGAAACTCGTGTATTAAATAAATTCAATGCACACAGACTGAAGTAGTTTAAGTCTTTGGTTCTTTTAATTGTGATGATTTTGGCTCACATTTAACAAAAACCCACCAATTAACTATCTCAACAAATTAGAATACTTATTAAGACCAATAAAAAAAACATTTTTAGCCTTCTGGAAAGTATGTTCATTTACTGCACATGTACTCAATACTTGGTAGGGGCTCCTCTTGCTTTAATTACTGCCTCAATTCGGCATGGCATGGAGGTGATC
>NW_015652169.1:216337-249146 GCF_001515625.1 Sinocyclocheilus rhinocerous
TTTTTTTTATTGGTCTTATGGAGTATTCTAATTTGTTGAGATAGTGAGTTGGTGGGTTTTTGTTAAATGTGAGCCAAAATCATCACAATTAAAAGAACCAAAGACTTAAACTACTTCAGTTTGTGTGCATTGAATTTATTTAATACACGAGTTTCACAATTTGAGTTGAATTACTGAAATAAATGAACTTTTCCACGACATTCTAATTTATTGAGATGCACCTGTATACACAATGAGATAATTTTAGCCAACCAGCTGCATGTATTTATGATTTTCAAAATGTTTGTTTAAATATATACAGTATGTATATCAAATGGATATATATTTTTTCTTAATCGTTACTTTCATCTTCATAAAGTAAAAAAGGCACACTCAAATGTCCTGAGAGAAATAAGTACAAT
This sequence comes from Sinocyclocheilus rhinocerous, assembly GCF_001515625.1. NCBI lineage: Eukaryota > Metazoa > Chordata > Actinopteri > Cypriniformes > Cyprinidae > Sinocyclocheilus > Sinocyclocheilus rhinocerous. The sequence continues at coordinate 216,739 of NW_015652169.1, forward strand.
GATTCAGAAAATACCTATTTTACTACAACAGCATGGTAAAAGATTTGTTTCCAGTTTTGTTAGAAATGAAAAGAGGAAGATGGCAATGATCTCTGATCTGTTCATATTCTCAGTGCATCTGGAACCATGACGTTTATTTACACTTGATACCTTTTTGTTTCCTGAGTACTCTATGCATTAGTTTGTAACAACACTCTAGCTTGAAATTTGTTTCTATGCATTTGTATATACCTCATAAATGCCTTTGTAGATACTGGATTGATCAAACTGAGTACAGATACTGCTGCACTGTAATATAGATGTACTTCTGTATTCAGTTGGTCTGACTGTATATTGTCTTTGAAATGTTCTCCTAAACAAATAATGCACACGTACGATTTACCATTTGATGTTTTCGTGCATTGTTTTTCTGCATGTGGCTCTTATTGTGCATTCACCTCACTATGTATTATAGTAACACTTGAATTTGTTTACTACATTTGTTAACATTAACAATGAAAAATGCTTCTAAAGCATTTATTTTTTGTTCATGTTCATTTCAGCTTTTGATTTTAATAATGTGAAAGTTTTATCGCTTTTATTTGATCTGTTTATGCATTTACTAATAGGACCTTATTGTAACATTGCAAATATTATGAAGGACTTTTTTGAGCACAGATTCAGTATAAATATAAAATCAGTACAGTTCTGAAAACAAAAAAAAGTGTATTTAACACACTTCTATATTTGAATGTGTTTCAGGAAAAACAATAATTTCCTTATGGTTGAATTGCCACTGAATTCAAAGAGAGCATAACATTTTCTGAAACTGAAAATGGAAAAGTTAAATTGTGGTCCAACACTGTCCTAACACTGCAAATGGTGCCATGTCAGCTGACCTTTATACGTCATTTTATCCTGTTTTTTTTGGCACTGCACCCTGAGAGATGACAATTTTTCCATGCTTAAACTAATTTGCACTGCACAGTTGGTGTGTAATTGGTGGTTTGCTCAAAAACTGATATATCGGTGTAAATATTTATTTAGAGACAGTTCTTATTCAACTTATTCACAAACTTTTTAAAAACTCAAAGACGTCTGAAAACCCTTCAAAAAAAAAAAAACCTATGCAGAACAATGGCAATGCCATATTAAATCAGTGATTCTGGATGATTCTGTGGAATATTTAATTCTTACTGCTCATTTACACCATTCTGCAGTTAGATATTTTTGGCATAATGAGTGCTGAACTTATAATTAACAACTGTCTTCTACATAGCTACGTTTCTTCTAACATAAAATATTTTCTACCCAAATCAATATTTGGTGAGTAGCCATGTAATAAGCAGGATAACGTACAGCCATTATCGCAAAATAAACCTGATGAGCTCTGTCATTGTTTTTTTTTTATTATTATTATTTTAAGATAATAACCGCCTGACCATCTCTTACATATATACAAGTAATTGGACATTATAAAACACAGTTCTATTCAGCTATCTCAATGTTGCCAATCAATGATTTGTCATCTTTACTATATGAATAAGCAGCATCTCTGTTATTATACATGGGATTTTCAAATGTAGGCAATAACCGTCTTTTTGAATTTCTGTAGTACATGAAAGCTAGAGCTCCCAATATGCCAATCACTGCAATACTCAAGAACACAGCCAAACCCGTATTGACCTTGTGAGGTTCAGGACCTGTGAAGAAATAAGAGATAAAAGTATTAAGAGAAACTATCTAGTGTGAAACTGTGATATACACATTACATCAAAATGCAGTTTTATTATATTACATATGCACATTTAGGAATCAGTCCATTTTAAAGTAGAGAGGTTGCTTTTTCTTGACATTACATTAGATTTTTGAATATTTCTTGACAAAAAATAGTAAAAAAAAGTAAAGTCATTAAAAATAAGTCATAATACTACCTTCTTGTGGGTCCTTAATGGTAGGACTTATTACTGCAGAAGAAGAAAAAAACTGAATTTAAAAAAATCAGGTCTTTTTTAAACAAGGAATGTTATAACATCTGTCTATAAAATGTTATAGACAAATAGATTGATCATGTAATGTTGGTGTTTTATTTCCCCTTTACTCTAAACATTCATATTAAGCATATCTATCGATCAGGTCCAACATTATTTTTGGTGTTATTTGTCACAAGTTTTACTTCAGTGAGTAGATTTTTTTTTGTCTACCCTAAAATCTATTTTTGAATATAGGGTAAATTCTCACAATATGTGGCCCTTCTGTTATTTGACAAGAATATATTTTCATGAAATACAAATGTCTAAAGTAGAAATGACATCTTCCACAACATACTTGTATTTAAAATATATCATAGGGTATTTAATGCCTTTTCAGGAAGATTTAAACAGCAAAATGCTGAAACAAACTGTGGTCACCTATGAGTCACTGCACAAATAATTTACTGCATAGTCATTTTAATTTGGATGACTGAGTTCACAAGACAGATTTGAATTAGGTGTTTGAAACCAGCATAGATAAGCACTGCTAGAGAAAAGATGTAATCATGCTGTTGGACATTTTACTCAAAACATTAGTTAAGACACAATCCTCTGTTTCTCTGACAACTACTAATTCCGCTTTCCCCTGTTACAAAATGTCACTAAAAATGCTATTTTGAAATTTCACAATACGTACCTTTGGCAGTTTTGCAGATAAATGATAAGACTGAGTAATCACAATGCTGTTTTTTCCATTTTTTAGTTTTGGTAGAGATTAATGCGCAGTCATTATTCCAATAATGGTCTTGATAGTCATCTTCATAATCGTTCACAGCTGCCCAGTTAGTGTAATCTACCACGGTATTGTCTGACCATAACCAGTGACCTGTGTAGTTAGATAACCCAGGGTGAGTTCATATATAACCAACTCTTTTAGGCTCATGAGTTCATTCACTATTCATGTGAAAACTCGGGGCCACCGGAAAAGTGTATATTTGGTGTATTACTTTTCTGGGTTTGGAAAAGCCCAATCCAAAAGTCTTTGTAACTTTCAAGGAGCATGATGTTGTTCTCTATAAACTTCTGTTCCCCTTCATCCTTAATGCTGACAAGAGATGCACCTGAAAACCGAAGTGCAAACTTTCTTACTCTTTTGTTCTTTGCACCTGTCATGTAATTGAGTAAACAGCTTTTTAAATCAATTTATATCCTTACCCCATGTCATACAGAGTCTAGCTGCTTTGCTCCACGATTGCATGTCCGTCACAAAAGCATAGCAGCTGTCTTTGAAAGGTATCCACCTCACTGGACTGTCATCATCTTCATGTGGGCAGTGCCCAGGGTGCTGTGCTGGAACGGTTGGGGGAATGTCTGTGGAAAACGTTGCATGGCAATAGTGTTTACCAAGCTGATTCAAGAAGTATTATCCATTCAGTGTGGAATATGATTGGATGTGTGTCATTTCAAAAACTGATTACTGAGGCTTTTACCTGTTTGTATCACAACGCTTGTGTATGTTGCATGTATAAGACAGACTGCCATTTTTACTGACTCTTTCTTCAGATTACATTGATATGCCAGTAGGTGGCGAAAAGTGTCATTATAAACAAGATATGGAATCATTGATTCAGCCAATCCATTCAAAAACACTTTCTGGGTGAGTAACAGAATCATTCACTCAACCAATTTGTTTCACTTCTGTCTGCGTGACCAACGGTACGACTATTAACACTATTAATTCTGAATGGCTGTTTGAAAACAATTAAAGGGGTCATGAACTGCCTTTGTTTTTTATTTTGTACTGTTCTATGAGCTCCACTTATAATGTTTAATAGTGTTTATAATAGTGCTTATAAATGTTTATAATTTTTGCATCAAAAACATCATAATTTAGAAGAAATAGGCTATTTTCTGTCCTGTTTTTAACCCCCTCATCAGAACGCTGTTTGAATAGACGTGGCTGATTATAGACTCAGAAGTAAACGCCCACTGCTATGATTGGCTAACAGTTGTGTATGTTTGACAGCCTTTGTCCTTCACAGATGGACGCTGCAGTGATTTAGGTTAAAAAACGCATAAATACTCACATCAAACAATCTGTTTAACAGATAAAGCAATAGTGACCATGTAATAAAAACAGTTACTAACACTTGTGTGTTGCGACATTACTGTTGGATCCAATATAGTCAGGAACAGTATCGCCTTTCAGTTTCAATTTTTTTTTGAAAATCCTACGTCGTATTGTGCCTTGTTTGTAAACGAATCCGTAGTAAAAAGAAGTGAACAATGGACCAAGTTCTTGACGCGGTTTGGAACTTCATTAAAAATAAAGTTCATCCACTCTTTCCTAATGTTGGGATCAGAAGTAAGGCAATGCAAAGACTGTTTTTCCACAGCTTGGCACTGCACAGCATCTTGTTGCCTTTGGAGCCGTCTTTACATGTGCCAATCGGTGGGCAGGGCTAAACAGGCAGCGATGTAGAAGCAGCCATTGATCTTTTTCTGCAGAGGTCGTGTTTAGCCACACTATTACGTAATTAAGTGGCACATTCCACAACCTGTCATTTTGGCAGACTGGCTTCAACATACGCTGTTTTTAGACTAACGAGAAAGTTCTGAAACTTACAGGGTGTTTTTATAGTACAATGACCTCTTTATATGTCAAAAGATCAAGGGAATTTTGGCTTCTCATTTAAAGACACCCAAATACTATTTGACTTCCTTTATTCATGACAAGTGGCGGGTGACACATACAGAAACCTTTGTGTACATGATTTAATAGATAATTAGCTTTCTAATGCATTCTTAAAGTCTAAATAATTTGATAATAATGTATCCATAATTATTTGCTGTATTTTACATACACACACACACACACACACTTGTATCTCACCTGTTGTTTTCTCACAGACACTGTAGTAGGTTTGATTGCAGAGAGTTGTTTTCCATTCTCCATCCATGTCCATGTATGTACAAGGGCGGTTGGGCCGTGGTTCAGAAGGTGCCCATTTCTCCATATTCATGGGCCAGTTATTTGCCCATAGAAAATATCCATGTGTCTGTCGGATCCAAATATACAATTTGTAGATTATGAGTCATCATCAACATATCACACACAGAAGAGTAGGATATACAGAGTTCATTTTTAAAAGACTAATTTAGAAAAGCACACTCCGTAACATTTATATTTTCCAGATAATGCTCAAAGTAAAATGTCATTTTGTCATTAAATGTGATTAATCATTCGCGTTCATTGAATGGCAATGAGCAGCCTGTATATTCTGTCAAACATCTGCTCTTGTGTTCCACAGCACAAAGAAACTCATAAGGATGACATTCCCATTTTGGCTGAATATTCCTATTAATTGCAATGCCATGATTTTCCCTTTCTCACTCTGGTGCATTACCTGTGCACTGTTGAGACCAATCCACATGGGCTGTTTGGACCTATAGACCTGCAACTCAAGGTAAGCCTGTGTTATCAAATCCCGAATGCTGGCCAAATGAGCCCCCTCTGCCTCACAGCGACGGTTTGCCTCACTCCACGTTAGATTCTCTTGAATCACTTTGAAAGATGAATTTCCGAGATTGACAAAGGTTTTAGGAACTTCAGTAGGCACGGGGGCAATACCAGGATCTGAACATGTAAAAAATGACACAATGGAAGCAAAATATGAAGAACAGTAAAAGCCTGCAAGATATCTACAGTACAATCTCTCTGCAAGTCCACAGTGTTCAGTTAAACTCACCAACATCACGACTGCAGATAAAACCGTGAGTCGAATTACAGTCAGTTGCCACCCACTTGCCAAAGACAGAGCTTGACGTTTTGTCCATAAAAACACATTCCTGTTTGAAAAACAAACACTCTATTGAAGCCATTACTTTTATCACTAAAAATAATACTATCCAGTTATAATCTCAGTTTGTCTCAGTACCTGTTCATCCGAAGAGCGAAATTTTGTCCAATAGTATGAATGCCACTGTGAGTGGGGAAAAAATTTAAATAAATAACTATAAAAAAGTCCATAGTTATACTGAAACATCTTCAGGTTAAGTGTGGAATTTATTAAGCAGGTTTACATACATAGGTTTGAGGTTCTCCTTTGGCCCACTCGGTGAATGTAACTGTACTCCCATCTGTCCACTTGAACCCCCCGCTTGCCAAATTACTGAATCCAATCCAGAAGTCTGTGGTTTTGTCTCTAATCAATGTGCTTAAAAAGGCTGCAGCAAATAAAAATGCAGTGTATGATAATGATCAAGTCAAAGTGTACAGTAAACAAAATAAATAAATCTTTCTAATCAAGATACAGCAGTTCTATATTTTAGAAAAAGGTCCCATTTTAATCTATGCAAAAGATAATAATTCTACATTTTCAGAGCACATTTATATATTTTTAACATAATTTTGAGCAGCATTGAAATCTCTTGTCTAATTCATTAATTAACAAAGCTTTTACCTTGTTGTTGTCTACTCATAATTGATGCCAGATCTCCACCAAGCTCTCTGCAGTATTCTCTCGCTTCAGTCCATGTTTTCATGTCTTCTTTCATGTTGTAGCACTATAGTGTGTTATATAAATGACCATTATTTATTTTCTTCTAAAAATGAATTACAGATGCAGATCATGAAACAATTTCACAAATGTTGCATTGGAAAATCTATTACAGCAGTGCAAAAACTTTCTTTTTTTTTTTTTTGCAATAAGCACAGCTTTATTCTGTGTGAGATCTGATTTTGCTGTGAAACATTTTAATTTCATTGAGCTATAGAGCAATCTGGTGCAGAACTGTTTAAATATACTGACAAAAGCTACATAAACACTGCAAAAATGTCTAAATGTAAAACTTCAAGGTATAATTTTTATTATAACATTATTATTATTATATTTTTTATCATTTTAAAATATGTTTATAATTACTTTTCCTTTGAAGCTTTTCCACTCAGGAGCACAGCCTCCTTTTGGCTCTTGTGAAGGGGCCACCGTGGCATTCACTGGAGGTGACTGACTTCGCTTACAAAAAAAAGTATATTCATCACCACAGTTAATAGTTTCCCAGAGTCCTGTAACAGTCAAAATACGTTTTGTTTAATGTAATTTATCAAATGTATCAACAGTGATTTGATCATACATTGTAACCATTTTCTGCACCAAATTTATCAGTGGTCAATAACACATTCCACTAATTATAGACAAGAAGATATGCTGTACCTTGAGATGTGGTCATCTTCACACATCTTTCCTCACTGTTTTTAAAAGCAGGCTGATTTGTTTCCCAAGCTTGAAACACTACTGGGGACCCATCTATCCACCTTATAGATGAAAAAAATGTATTTGCTTATTTGTTCTTTTGCAAGGGAACATAGAGTGCTGCTTGCATTATTTAAACCTACTGGTAAGTCCCATCCAGATCAACTGTCAAACCAATGATAAAATCATTGTCCGAATTTTTAGCCTGCAACACAGAAAAAAAAAAAAGCCCAACACTAAAGTCAGTCAGTAAATTACATAGAAAACATTTTCAAAATAACAAATGATACAAAGATACATGTTGTGTTATACATGCACCACAAATATGCTGCTAGAAAATGTAACTCAGCCCTCATACCTGATGCCAAAGGAACACCCGCTCGTCCTCATCATTGATAACCACAAGATCGCCATGTGATTTCTTACAGAATGTCCGAGCGTCGTGCATAGAAAGTGCCGAGTACTGAGACGCATAGTACTGGCTACCTTTGAATTGAATCCAGCCATCCTCTGTTTCATTATAAACTTAAATAAAAAGAAATAAATGTTTGGCATTTGAGTTCCTCATTTACCCCATCAGTGTGACAAAAACAAACAAAAACGTTCGTGCAAGTTTAAGACTTACCTGGATCTGTAATATTTACTTCCTTTGGTATCTTTCCTAAAGACAAAGCATAGCAGTTAGCTGTCATGTATTTAATTAAAAAATTAAAAATAGAATTTTTCGTTACACTTTAGTAGCCTATATTGACCAATTCTCACTATTAACAAGTTGCATATTAGCATGCCTATTATTAACATATTAGCTGTTTATTAGTAGGCTACTTATAAAGCACATATTCTGCATGACCATATTCTACATCCCTGATCCTACTCAATACCTTAACTTAACAACTACCTTACTACTATTAATAATCAGCAAATTAGGAGTTTATTGAGGCAAAAGTCATAGTTAATGGATATATGTTAATAGCGAGAATTGGACCTTAAAATAAAGTGTGACCAAATTTTCTTTTCAATTGAGTGATGATAGAATTAGACTTTTGCCAGATTGACATGTTGTACCTTTTCGGATCTGACAGTACCAGTTCGTTCTGTCTTGACAGTTTATGTCATTCCATGCTCCATCACGGTCCCAAATTGAAATTCTCATTTCAACACAATTTTCAATGTTGTTCAAATTGTTTGGTTCATCACTAGTCCAGCTTTGATAGGATGACTGAAAGAGAGTAGATTTTGAAAAACCAAAATGACATTAAATGTGAATTCTATTTAGCATTTTTTGTCTTTTAACAAATTCTTTGTGAACTCACCGAAGAACCATCACTCCAAACAAAACCCACAGCGGGATCGTACATTCTGTAACCAATCCATGCTGGATCCACTCTAAAAGTAAAACCACATAGTTTATTTATTTATTTATCATTAATTTATGAATTAATCATTTTCAGTCACGTGACTTTTCTTCTCATTCACCATGGAATACAAAAACACAAGAAAAACACTAAGACAAATATAATATTCATTGACATATATGCAAGTGTATGAAGATTTAATTATGGGCAATTATTGTGAATTATGACCGCTGATGGTCAGTGTCACCTGACTGAAATACATGTCAGCTATTGATCATGTTAAACAAGTTTTTCCATTAGCTGGACATTCATCAGCTATCATTATGCAAAAGGAATGATAGATATTACCCTCCTTGTTTCCAAGGAATATCAGCTATTTATCATTAATTTATGAATTAATCGTTTTCAGTCACGTGACTTTTCTTCTCATTCACCATGGAATACAAAAACACAAGAAAAACAGTAAGACAAATATAATATTCATTGACATATATGCAAGTGTATGAAGATTTAATTATGGGCAATTATTGTGAATTATGACCGCTGATGGTCAGTGTCACCTGACTGAAATACATGTCAGCTATTGATCATGTTAAACAAGTTTTTCCATTAGCTGGACATTCATCAGCTATCATTATGCAAAAGGAATGATAGATATTACCCTCCTTGTTTCCAAGGAATATCAGCCTCATGATGGATACTCAGGAGATCACCACCAAGCTCTCTGCAGAAGTCAAGAGCTTCATCCCAAGTCTTCATTTGGCTCATAGGTACATTAAAATGCTGCCAGAAAGAGAAATCAGTCTTTATGATTTTATAAGATGCTAGGAAATGTGTATGCTAGTCTTTTATTTTGTTTAAATATCAAATTTAGGCAAAATTCAACATGAAAATAACTTAAAAAGCCTGTTTTACCTTGACACAGAAGTCTCTAGACAAAAGTGGCGTCCAGTCTTCGGGACAGGCCAAAGCAGGTGTGGTTGGTGGGGCTGGAGTTGTAACTAGTCCATCGGCTTTCTGCTTGCAGATGTATTTTTCCTTATTTGAGCAGCTGAGCACATCCCAAAGCCCAGCAACAAGTCCAGTCGTCATGGCAACACAGCCTTGTTTTCTTCCTAATTTTTTAAAGACAAAAAAAAAGAGATTTTCTAAAATGTAATACTGTAATTATGAGCAATCAGAAACATAATCATTTCATTGACATTGAGTACATTACCTGGCATCCCAGCGTTGAAATGAGTATATGAGGCTTCCTTAGTGTTGGTCCATTCAAAAGTGTGCAGATCCCTCTGATTTGACAATCCAATCCAGAAGTACTTCTCTGGTCGAGCTCCAACTAGACTAACAAGGAATGCATTTTCTACTCTAATGGGGAAAAACAGATGAAGTCTTTTGAAAAGGAAGAAAATAACACTGAAAGCTGTTCATAGCTTTTAAATATGAAATATTTTACACATACATTTTTAAAAGTTTTTTTCAATTGCTTCAAGATTTTAGTCAATGTATTAAGAATTCATTGTCAGATGTAGAAAGGACAGAAAGCATGTAACTGAAGAAATGATCTGACCTGGATGAAATATCAACCAGTTGAGAATCAGCTTTTGCACACATCTGTTTTGCTTCTTCAAAGGTCTTAGTCTCGGATCCTGCCATGTAGCAGTAGTACCCATACCTGGTCCAACCCTTCTCAAAAAATAAGACAGCTGTCAGTGTATACATTTCACCACCTGATGACCAAGAACATAACTAGAAGACATAATTCTACAATTTTAGGCCATTTTCTAATCATACAATACATACTGTTTTGCATCCCGGGCTTGTGACAGCTGTGTCATTATTCGAGGCTTTAGAGCTGGCCTTCTTCTTACAGATGAATCCATTCTTATTTTCACAAATATCATCTGCCCACTTTCCCTCCTAAATTAGAAACATTACGCAAATGTTCAGTTCAGCAACCCATAATGCTATGACAAAAACTATGCAACTAGAATTTAAGATGACTTCTCAAATAATGTGCAAAATGTTTTTAGTAAATGCTTTTTACTTCTTATGAAGTTCTTACCTCTCCTCTCATTAACACGCAGTCCTCTGCATAGACAGCACTGTGGCTCGGCTCCCTCACTTCCCATGAGGCAAATGGGATGCTAGACTGGTCACTCCACTCAAACAGCATCTGCGTTTTACGGTCATTGAAACCAATCCACAGCTCGTCTGTTTTCACTGAGAATAGAGATGTAGATGATCGACCAGCAACCTCATATAGGGGTGACTTCTATACCTTTTTTTTTTTTTACAACGACACTGTTAAAATGTATTTTAATTATCAAAACGTACAGTATCCAAGCTGTGTGATGACAAAGCTTTGCTCTTCTTTGCTGAGAATACTCAGCAGGTCTCCTCCTTCCCGCAGACAGGAGTCTCGCGCCTCCAGCCATGTTTGCTTATTGCGATGAAGGAGATAACAGTTGCCTGAATATGGAATCCAGGGGCTATGGCAAAAACCAGTGTCCACCACTGTCCAAAAGACAAAGATAACACATTATCAACACCATATATAGTACAGTATGGTAGAGGATCCCAACATTTTGGATACCATAGAAATTTCACAATTCTTGTCACCAGTGTCAATATCACAAAAAAAATAAACAAATACTAGCCTAAATTTTAAAAAAAAGTAAACTGTGAAACAGCGATTAAAAAAAGAACAAGAAACTAATTACAAGCAATATGACAAAAAAAACTACAGTAGAACAAATAAGATATGCTACATGTATTGTATAAAGTAATCAAATGTATTAAAACAACAAATGTTTACATTAAATATATATTTCTTCTTATTAAAGTTACATAAGTGATTTAGTTAGGGTGACCATACGTCCTCTTTTTCACGGACATGTCCTCTTTTTGGACCTTAAAAAATGCGTCCGGCCGGGATTTCTAAATCGCACAAAATGTCCGGTATTCGGCTTTTGCTTTCTACAGTCACCATTCATAGTGTGCGTTTTTGTATTGGAGCCCGGAAGAAGACTGTGTCCAGTCCCGCCCACTCCTGCAAGCATTCTAATATTGCATATAATTTTCCTGCATCAGGGGGACGCTATCCATATGCGGAGAATGTAATCTCTTTTGAATGAGCGCTCGCTGTTCTCTTTCACTTTCGATTTCGCGATCACGCGCACTCTGTGTAAAGGAAGATCAGATATTTGTCAATGAACTCAGGATCTCTTGAGCAAATCCTCCAGCATGGTCTGTCAGCCATCTCTCCTCTCAACCCGTGATCATTCAAATCTGACTCCTGCAGCTCGTGTTGGATGCAGGTTTTTTTTTTTTTTATGGAATTGGGCTACTTTTAAACTGTTGCCATGGCTTGATTTTTTCTCCGTGGGTTAAATGTTTGAAATGTTGCATAAATTACATTTGACTGAAATGCTTGTATTGAAACATTTTGCATTCTACCTATGATAAAACTGTGCTAGATGTTAAGTTCTATGAAGGACGGCCACTGGTAGGAAGCTTTTTAGCTGTGTTTATAATAAATATGCATAACAGTGACGGTAAAAAATGGATATTTGGTATGGAAATGACATATTTTGAGTTTTGATATTTGAGATTGCGCTACTTTGGGCGCTTTCGGCATTACTTTAACCACCAACCAACCAAACACCAGCCACCCGCCCCGCCCGCACCCACTGTCCTCTTTTTGGAAAACTAAAATATGGTCACCCTAATTTAGTTAAGAGCAGTGAGAGATTTTCTCTCTTTTATTGTTTGCTTAACAAGAATGACAGACAGTGAGAATAGATTACTGTCACTTTAAGAGCTGTCCAGATCCAATATACTGTTACACATGTTTTCTTTCCCAGCTGTTTGCTTTCACTTAAGACCTGAATTACTGTTTATGAAGATTCTTGCAAAGATGGGCATTTTGACACATACTTTGTGTGTATTTAACCGTTCAAAATCTACAAATCGGCAAAACTAACTCAGTTCAATACTCCCGTGCTCTATGAACACCGTCTTCACATGCGCGCACCTCTCTGACAGTGTGTGCATATAGCAAAATTAGTTCTCTTTCACTGCTGATTGCGTTTCAACGGCTCAAAATCACTTGTTTTTAACCGCAATGCTTAAAAACATGTGCAAACAATACATTTTAGTAACCATGTAGCACAGCAACGTCACGTGAGCGTGCAATCAAAACAGTCCAAAATCTCTACCGGTTGACAAATTTCTACCGGTTAATCGTGTCTACCGGTATATCGCCGACCCTAATAGCCCATATTGAAGTAGGTTAATAACACACTGACATGCAGTTCAATAAGTGAGTCACATGTATGAGAACCACTCTGAGGGATTTGGTGAAAAGATCAGACTCAAAAGAGTCATTTGTTTGTTAATTGCACTACACAGATCACGCTATTTGTTTTTCTTTTTTCTTCTTCTTCTTTTTTCCTGACACTGCTTAACTCACTAATTCCAGTCCCACAATTTGAGAACCACCGCTATATGAAACAAAGAGTGACTGGGAAGCCTACCTGGTGGAAGAGTTGGAACAGAATGGCCTCTTTGGCAGACATATCCATGTTTTTCAGAACAAGGCTCATTTGACCATTCAGAACCAAAAGCATTTCTCAGGACACCACAACTGTAGCCTGGTTGTGTGGTTGGGAATCCTTCAACAAAGAAAGAAATGATAATTTCAGTCAAGTAATACGCTCAGTTAGCTAGTCAATGCTTATTTTGTTTGTTCATTTAGTTATTCAGTACAGGCCAAAAACATCTAGGATATGGTTACTAAAGGCATAGTGAAGGTCTCTCACGTCATGCTACATTTACATTAATGTGCACATTCCTTTGTATCTGTTTGTTTGTTCACTGGGAATCAAACTAGTGTTGTTGGTATTATACTCTTCTAATTGAGCTACATGAATTCAATGAATCATTTGACTGAAAGACGGTCTTACCACTGAGCCATTTCAGATAGCGTAACGGCTGTCCATTGCTCCATTGCCATCCACTGGTTACATCTAATTTATTGAGTCCTGTCCATAGTGTATTTTGAGTCGTCTGGACAATTCCTAGACAAGGCAGTTTTCTTAATGTTTTATTCTTTGGATATTTCTAGACATTCATCAATATTACATTAGTGCATGTAATGATGATCAGTTCCATTCAGAGAATCTTTTGATGGGACTGTACCTGCTACAAAGGTGTGTTCGTGAGGTTCAGAGACACTCAGCAGCTCCGCACCTTGCTGCTGGCAGCTCTTTCTAGCCTGGTACCATGTCAGGGCCGACCCACTATTCACTTGGTAATAGACGTTTGTCAGAGGATGTTTGGCCCAGAAAGCATCTGCAAATCATCACTACCCATCAATATGTGCAAGCCAATGTTTCATTGTTAGAATATATATGATTTATTAGTTTAGTCTTCGGTGATGGACAAGTAACAACTGTAGTCTCAAAGATTTAATATTGATCATGCAGGTAACAATTCAAATGTAAAGTGAATAGGAAATAAACCTACTGTCAGGTGTTGGGCAGTAGCCCCACAGCTGATTAACACTGTAGTCTGTCTCAACGGAACACCATAGACGTTGATTTTGTGTATCAACCTTGGTACAATCTGCATACCATTTTTTCTCATAAAGAAAAGGAAATTGGCATGGGCGCCCAAAAGCATTCCCACCAATGGTGTACAATTCTGCAAAATAAAATGTAAGAATTTGTAGATCAGTTATTTGAACCATCATTTGTAGTGCTGGTGAAATGATCAGATTATGCACAAAAACATTACATTTGCAATTTAAAAAAAAAATAAACAAAAAATAAGACAATCTGCGAAATGGAATTGAATTTATTAATGTTGGAAATCGCTTTGCACTCAAAAATGGATATAATAAATCAGTTGCATTGGTATCAAGGGTAGTAATATTATATACCAACAAACCAGTTCCTGATGAAACTAGACAGTGGGTCCCATTGTGACAAAGGTATTTGAGTTACCCAATCACTAATATTTAGTGTTACCTTGGATTATGGCAAATATTAGGAAATATTCAAATATGGATGCAGTGATTGACCAATCAGAATAAACTATTACATGTACATGGACATGTACAGCTACGTAATGTGCTCAGGTTTCAATGGTACTTGGGAATGTTTTGATTTTGTTTTAAAGCCTGTAAAACAGAACTGATGACACACAGTAATTTATTTTTAATAATTTAGTGTTAATCTTTTTTTGTGATTGCATCCAGGGGCCAGTTACACATAAACATACCCACTATGTTCAGACTTCCCAAGCCAAGGAATAATCGGTCTTACTATTCAGATTCAAATCTATGTTTTTATGCAACTGACTTGGGGGAAAAAAACTGTTATGACCAGTCTTAAAGAAAAAAAACAGATGACTAACTTGTAAGACTAGTCTAAGCTGTTTACGCAATGACCACTGAACTGCTGGAAAACTTGTGAAAGACAAACAAGCTCAGCCGTCTCCTTAAAGGGAGAAGCAACCTGAGTCTTCACAAACAGTTTGGATTTATATTTGTTTACAAGTCGTAATAATGGGCATTTGAATAAAATGAATGAGCATAATACTAGTTAGGGGGAACATATACTAGAGACTTACTAATGAGGACAAAAAAGGTTGGGAATGAATGTTTAATTTCACCATTATTCAGTGAAATAACTGTTGTATTTTACTCCCTGATTAAATAACACACATTTGCATAGAAAAGAAAAAATTTCAATAGACACATTAAGACACATACCTTCATAAGGCTTAGAGCAAATGCCGTATAGTGTTCTATGAATTGTCCATTTGCTCTTCGCTCCAGTGTCTTTAGAGATCACTGGCACACCATTATCATTTACAGCCAGGTACAGAGACTCATTCTTTAGGCCAAGCAATG
Source organism: Sinocyclocheilus rhinocerous (assembly GCF_001515625.1). NCBI lineage: Eukaryota > Metazoa > Chordata > Actinopteri > Cypriniformes > Cyprinidae > Sinocyclocheilus > Sinocyclocheilus rhinocerous. Next base: position 232,217 of record NW_015652169.1, read on the forward strand.
TATCACTGTGGCATTCCCACTTCTGCAGAACACTGTCATCTTCACAAATCAGCCACTGCAGTTTTTTGCCCACTGTTTTACTTCCTACTCCAAGGCATTTCTTTGTGAAAGTGTTCAAAATTCGATTCTTTGAAGTCCAGCGAAACTGTAGTGGGTTACTGTATGGGTCACAGGTGGCAAGCCGTTCCAGGGAGCTGGTCATGCATTTGTTATAATCCACATTATATATTAGAAAGTTTCCTGCTGCACAAAAATTTAATGAGATGCATGATTAATATTGCCATTTATTTTTCAGTTTGATTAAAGTAAAAAGACATACCTGACTGTGCAAAGCAGTTTGCTAGATGTAATACGAGAAAAATCACTACTGTTATTATTTTCATCTTGATCCAAAATGTATTTTGTGCTGCTGCTAAATTCATTCCAGTGTCATCCTCTGTCTTTGGCTGAGATTCTGTAGTCTCACATTTGCTGATGCGGACCTGCCCTTTAAACTGGTCCGATTGTCCCAATCAGAATCACATCCTGTCACATGTCTCTTTCTTCAAAACTGTTGAAACACTAACGTCACAAAGCTTCTTTGAAAGGAGGAGTCTTCTCAGTGATTGAAAATATGGTCTCAGCTTAATTTTGTGAATTTTGGTGTGAATAAGCGTTTTGGTTTGGTTATTTGAGGAATTACTGAGACATTCCCTCTTCCCAGCAATGGTTCTGCCCTGTCAGCATACACCACAATAGCTGTACAAAAAAAAACTGAATTACACTTCAAATGTATGATCTGAATGCAATTTCCTGTTATGCCTTGTACTCATGTTCCTGGACATCCTGTGTAAAAACGAAAATATGTTAAGGTCATGCTTGCCCTGATACTGTTAGATACTGTTACTGTCTGTGACCCCACGTTACTTTATAAATAAGATTTATAAATATATAATTATATAAATATTTTATTCAATAATTATAAATCATTATAAATAATTTTTTACACATTTGTCTCCAATCACCCGGTGGAATTTCAGTTCATTTTGCATACATTTATACTTACCTCTTGTTATGACGTCACCATTTTTCTGCCTCATGAGAACCAGTTGTCAGATGCCTATGAACACATCGCTGATTAACTGCAGGCCTACCGGAGAGCCACACACCCTCCTGAAATGGTGCCTCCCAACTCCCATGCTTTATAAACTGGCGGGGAAAAAAAAGTTTCCTCAACAGCCCCACATCTGCTATGTACACAGAAAGATACAGACACAAAGATATGAATTTATAGAAGAAAACAATGTGAGAAATATGGACACTTAAGCTATACTTTTGCATTTTATGGTAAAATATTAAATCACATGGTATTTTTAAAGGAATATGGAACAAAACGTCTCAGGTTACGTATGTAACCCTGGTTCCTCGAGGGAACGAGACGCTGCGTCGAAAACGCTAGGGGAACGCCTTCTGCGACCCACGCTCTGAATCACATGTGAAATCAGTCCAATAGCTCAACGGGACGTCACGGCGGGTGACGTCATGACCAGGAAGCTATAAAAGCACGTGCGGTGAGACCAGCGTCAGCTTCTAGGAATGAAGCAAGCGCCGGCAGGGACGCCGGAAGTATGGCACAGAGACGCAGCGTCTCGTTCCCTCGAGGAACTAGGGTTACATACGTAACCTGAGACGTTTTCCTTTATAGTCAATTTGCCTTGTGTTACTTACATCAGCAAGATTCTGATTATCATACTTAAAATTAGATTTAAACCGTGTATTATGTTGCAGTTCCTAATAAAGTTTACTCACCCAAGTCAATTTTACTTTCATTTGGCAATTGGCAAGTGTTATTTTTGGGCCCTGTGTGCAACACTTGATTGTGTTAAGGAAGGATATTTAATATGGTAGAAAAATAGCTGAACACTACTGCCAAATTCATCTTCGAGTATCTCTAACGAAGAAGAATCATCATAGACACATTGATGCTCTTCATTCATAAGCATTTGTTGCTCTAGTGACAGTGATTTTACAGTGACAGACTGCACCTTTACGATTTTTAGCTTGGCCACGGCACGAGTAAGCACCTCCACTAGCTCCTCATATTGGGGCGATTGAGGGGGCGAAACCTCTTCGACGTCCTCCACGTCAACCTCCTCGGAGGAAGACAGGAGAAGCGTCGAGCTGTCACCCCGGGAGGAAGTAGCCGCAAAACGGGCTTCCGAACCCAGAGATCGGGCACTGGATCTGGTGGGTGAGGAAGGAGATAGATCCAACTGCGAACCCACTCGTGATGTAACGTGGGCAGGGAGGAACACACAACCTATAACGTGGCTTGCACTCGCCCTTTGCATGCTTTGTCTTAGCGTGAGCCTTAGACATAGCTGCTTATTAGACGTTCTCACAATAGACAGACAACAATAAATATGACTGACACACACAGAGCGCTTCGCTGAATGACAGAAAGCTGACGCGGGCTCCGCCGCACGTGCTTTTATAGCTTCCTGGTCATGACGTCACCCGCCGTGACGTCCCGTTCAGCTATTGGACTGTTTTCACATGTGATTCAGAGCGTGGGTCGCAGAAGGCGTTCCCCTAGCGTTTTCGACGCAGCTCGAGTTCCTGAAGAGGAAACACTTTTTCCACAATACAAAAATAAAAAAGAAGTTTAATATTTTAAAAATTTCTATTATTTTTTTTGGTCTTGTCTTCTGTCTACCTGGGTTCTTCATCTCTGGTTCTGGCAGAGGACTTTATAATTCTGTTCACTCAAGAAGCTAAAGTAGAAATCATTGTCCAGTGAGGGTCTTGGTTCATCCTGTGTCATCTGTGTCTTTTAATGCCAACCAAAATATGATTCCATTCAATTCTGAGAGTAGAACTGCAAGAACTGTTTAACAAGAACTGGCAGTAATGTATCATATACAGTAATACCATTTACTGTATGTATCCATCTGTACTCAACGTCCGTGCTACGAGGGGGCCGGCCATCTAGGTGCCCCCTCACTTCTATAAGCACCCCACGGAACGCGATTTCTACCGAGCCTTCCTCTAGTCTAGAAAAGCAAATGACTCTGTCTGTACTGCAGACTTACTGGTGTTTCTGATGAAAGTATGACTACCCTATATGACGGATTAAATGGAGGACCGTTTGATTCAAAATCAATCATCTTTTCGATTCATTAAATGAGCAAGTCATTTGGACGTGAATCAGATTATATTTGTCACCATGTGGATTTGTTTGTGGCGTTTCTTATCTGTATTCTTATCGTTTCTTATCTTTGTTTTTTAACCACGTGTTTTTTCATAGGTTTAATTTAGACTGTAACCTTTCCTCGTATTCAAAACGCAGTAGGCTATTTCTTTTTTCGCAAACGGAAGCGCAATTTGTCTGCTACAATGAGCGAGTTTCGAAAGCGTTTGCGTGCGTTTCCTCTCGCTCCACGATGACGCGGATTCTTGAAATGCACAATCTGGAGTGAAGCTTCATCACGGACCAAAAGAACACGTGAACTGGGAGGGAACATCTCTGGTATTCCGTTCCACTTGATCCAAGCCGATATTATCATGGTTGTGATTATCTGGGCCCTCGTGGACTGCACAGCGTGATTGCAAATGTTATTGCCTAAATAATCTCCGTCTAAATGTGCTTTGATAACGAATGAATGTATAATGAGCATCATAAAGAATATCATCATGGTCATTTCCATGATTTTACCTTGACACAAAGTTCCTGGATGCAAGTGGTGTACATGCATTCTTGAAGGCAGGTGTGATTGGCAGGGCTGGATCCCTCATCAGCTCTCTGCTTGCAGATGTATGTTTTCTTATTTGAGAAGCTGAGCACAATCCAAAGCCCAGCAACAATTCCAATCTTCATGGCAACATAAAATATGAAGTCTTATATGCACTTATAAAATATAAATAGAAAATATAAATAGAAAAATAATTTAAATAGCTGATAATGGTCAGTAACAGTTAAGTCCTAAAAAACTCAGTACCTTGGTTTCATTTTTGTGTTTTTAATAGAATATGAAGGCGTTTAATTAAAAAATATATTCACTATTGTGTCTATGCAAGTGTGTAAAATTGCATTTCCTTGAAATGGTTTTCTAAGTAGCAGTTCTGTTTTTTGGGGGGGTTTTTTGCCATCTTTGCAGTTTTTCGAATCACCTCAGGTCAAACTGATAGTCAGCTTTTGTGGTTCCATGTTTTTGGATTTGTGGAGTTGACTAATGAAGTATAAGGAAGGTTGATGAAGGAAAGCAAATTTCACTTCCTTTTTTGTCTGGAGTTACATAATCATTCATTTCCGTCTCTCGCTTCACACAGTGATTCCAAACGCATCTGTTTTTATGTCCTCTGTGCTGAGTTTGCAGGGTGAGGACAGTGAGTAAGAGAAGAAGTGGGGAACCTGCCTGACTGGCATTGATGATCTGTGTGTGGCAGTTAAATGTATTGCACAATGTCAAAAGGATAGTGTGTACGGGTAGTCTGACCTCACAGTTGCTCAATTTATTATGAAAATTACAAAATTGACTTGAAAAGTTAAATTCAAACTCTGAACTGCAACTGAATTGGATTCCAGAATCTGAGTAAGTTACGCATGATTAAGGAAGCATGAATATTAGTTTTTACCTATTTTATATCACCTATTTCATCTTCAGTACTTCATTTTGTTTTCATTTTTTAAAGTTTAAATATTCCATATTTTCTCTTCATTAATATGGTAATAAAAGTGCATGTATTACAAGAATTATATCTTTTTTATTAATTAATGTTTTTAATGAGAATAACGTCCCACAGCAGGACATCAACTTCCCCTATACAAGCAACATTAAATAGTTTATAAACTGCCTTTACATTCCCTTATAGAAAATAACTGTTGGTTGTTGTTGTTTTTTTCACAGCTGTGGTGAATTTGACTGTAATGACAACTTGGGAATTTTCCCCAGCCATCACTAGTGGTTGTGGGTTTCCTCTTTTACCCTTTTTGCTTTGTATATAGGCCTACAGTGCCTTGGCAAAATGGCAAAGCAAAAAAAAAAAGGTTTTTAACATCTTTGCAAATTTATTAAAAATAAAAAAACTTTAAAAAATGTATTTTTCATTGCATAAGTTTTCAAATTATCTGGGACAGTTGAAATTTAGCTCAGGAGCATTCATATTGCTTGTACTACACTTCGAGTCCTGTGGCGAATTCATTTTGCCTCTCAATAAACGGTCTAACACACACTTCTCAATAAAAGGTCTAAAAGCTGAAAATGCATATCAGAGTGAAAACCAAGTCCTAAGGTCAAAAGAACTGCCTGTAGAGCTCAGAAACAGGATTGCGTCAAGCCACACATCTGGGGAAGAGTTAAAAAAATGATGCTGCATTGAAGGTTCACAGAAGCATGTAGTCTCCGTTACCCTTAATGGAAGAAGTTTGAAACAACCAGGACTCTTCCTAGAACTGGCCTCCTGGCCAAACTGAGCAATTGATGAAGAAGGGCTTTGTCTAGACTGGTGACCAAGAACTTGATGGTCGCTCTAGTTGAGCTCCATGATCATACATGGAGATAGGAGAAACCTACAGAAGGACAAACATCACTGTAACACTCCACCAATCGGGTCTTTATGGCAGTGTGGCAAGTCTCAATCCTCTCTTCAGTGAAGACACACGAAAACACACTTGGAATTTACAAAACAACAAAAAAAAAAGCACCTAAAGGACCCTCAGACTGTGAGAAACAAGATTCTCTGGTCTGATGAACTTTCCAAGCATCATGCTTGGAGGAAACTAGGCACTGCTCATCACCTGCAGAGTACCATCCCAAAAGTAAAATGTGCTGGTAGCAGCCTCATGCTGTGGGGCTGTTTTTATGGTTCAGGGACAGAAGGACTTGTCAGAGTAGAAGAAAAGCTCAATGCACCAAAATATTAAGATAGCCTTAATGAAAACCCAGCCCAGAGCGTTCAGAACCTCAGACTGGGCAGGTTAACCTTCCAACAGGACAATGGACCTAAGCACACAGCAAGAGTGGCTTATAGACAACTCTGTGAATGTCATTGAGTGGCCCAGCCACAGCCTGGGCTTGAACCCAATCAAATATTTCTGGAGAAACCTGAAAATGTGCATCTTACCTGACAGAGCTTGAGGGGTGAAGAGGTGAGAAGAATGGCAGATAATTGGCAAATACAGATGTGCAAACTTGTCACATCATACCCAAAAAGACTTGAGGCTGTAAAGGTGCTTCAGCTAAGTACCGAGTTATGCAATGTACTTATTTCAGGTTTTTTGTTTTTAATAAATGTATGAAGTTGTGACAATTCTGTTTTTGCTTTGACATTATGGTGTATGGGGTGTAGATTGATGTGGAAAAAATTAATTTAAAGCAGTTTAACATAAGGCAGTAACATAACAAAACATGAAAAAATGAAGGGGTATGAATACTTTCGTAAGGCACTGTATATACCAGAAGAAAGCTATCTATTGGAGTCGCATCAACTGTGCCTTTTAACATGCCAAGGAGCTTAAGACTGGTCAAAGGTTACAATTAGTTATGTTCAAAGATTCCTTTAATTTATTGTTTCATGGAACTAGTTTCCCTCCAGACACAATATTGAGGTGAGACTTCCAAGTATCTAGTGCTGCTTGCTCAATACCTCTATAGTGTCTGTTGAAATCATGGTTGTGCTTTACAAGGGCCTAAATCAGGGAATATTTCTGCACCTGTTCTGAGCTTTTTTACTTGTATCTAGTTTATTTAATGCAACTTATGCATGACTTAAAGCCTTTTAACCTTTTAGCACATGATGCATTCATTCTTTCCCAGTGAAGGCTATTGATGTAATTATAACAGTACTAGAGAAAATTTAACTCGGCTCTTACGGTTAGTGCAATAAAACATAATGTCATGGAGTACAGCAGAATTCAAAATTATAGAGAGGCTGTTTTTATTACCATTTTAACATATGAAACAAATGTTTGCTTTGCAGGATTTATCTTACTTTCTGAAATATTAGAACTTCAGCATATAAGTAGCATAAATTAAGGATTATTCTCAGCAGAGTACTCAAAGTAAACAATAAGGACCAGTTCTCAACAGCTGTTGGAATGCCATTAGTACTGACTGTAATACTGCTGTACAGTATGCTTTTTTATCTGGCCTCAGGAAGTAATAAAAAGCTGACAGGTGAAAAGTTACATTTGAGGTTGTTGGGTCCACTGAACTTTAAAGCACACTGATAAGCATCCCTCATTACAAATGATCTAGATAAGGAATGATCTCTAGTCTCTGCGACTTGTTCCACTGGCTCCACAAGAGACATTTGGAGGAACAGTAGCTTATTGAAAACCTCTTCATCCACGTTCTCTTCAAAATGAGAGGACTGTTTCTGCTGCTGCTTGGTGAGACCAGATGTTTTTGTTTTATTTCAATTACGATAAAATAGATAGGTGTAAAGGTCAGGAAGCTCATCAGGACCATCCACGTTCTATAATAATTGTTTTGCATGCATAATGTGTGGTTTTATGAAATCCCTTCCTTAATGTTATTTAAGGTTCCAGTCAAAAATCTGGATATGCCTGTTTGAATTTGTGTTTCATTTAGGAATCATTTAAAATATCGCAATGCTTAAATGAACTGGATCAGGCTAGAGACTGAAGTAAAAGAAGTAAAGTGCTCGGGGTATCCCAAGTAGCATAGCATTGAGATTGAGAAATGCCAAGAGTGTGCAGATGTGTTATCAGGGCAAAGGTTGCTGCATAATTCCCACCCTGAGTCATTTCATGCTTTTGATGACTTCTCTATTAGAATTTAGTAATAATAAATAATGAGTATGTGCTTCTAAATGTTTATGTGTGCATACAACTTTATCTGACACTTTACCGCCCTAAATTTTAATATTTTAAAAGTTACTTCTTTTTTTTCCACTGCTATACATTTTGCATTTTATAAGCAGTCTCAATGGGCTTGGCCTCCTGTCCTGATGGGCAGTTCCAATGTATTGATTCTCAAGACTGTGTTTCCATGGAGCAAGTGTGTGATTTCCACCCCAACTGTGCAGATGGATCAGATGAAGAGTTCTGTGGTAGTTACTGTATTATATCTTTCACCCTTATTCTCATCGCATCAGATTATATTTTCCCTTGCTGATCACACATACAGTCTTTGTCATGTAGTAAAATCCTGTATAACTGTAACATTGTTTTGTGGTATTGCATGCAAATAAATGGAAAATTATAGCTTTACAATGTAATGCTAAATTCACAATATAAGAAATATCCTTCCACACAGGCTCTTGTGATTTTGAGGAACATGCATGCGGATGGAATGACTCCAGTTATGATGAGTTTAAATGGCGACGGGAGATGGCAAACGTCAGTGCTATCCCTGGTGTGGACCATACAACAGGATCACCTTGGGGTAGGCCTTTGGACTAGGACAATCATTGGACTTGATTTGATATCATGTGAAGTTTTTATATTTAGACTTATGTATTATTTATAGGTGGAATTATGCATGTAGAAGGTGATAATCCAGATATTTGGTCAAAAGCAACTTTGGAGCACACACTTCCCCAGGCCACTGCACTCGGATGCAAGTTAAGGTGCAGAAGCAGCACAAACAATTCGTTTTAAGTCAAGGCTTCATTGCATGTTTATATGTATATACTTCTAAACATTGGATTTTTTATTATTATTATTTTCATTTAGTCAGATTCTCATTCTTTTATTTAATTTTTTTAATGCTTAAGAATGTGAGTACAGCTTTGCGACTTTATATTTCAGCTTTTGGTATCATCTCCATGATGCTGCAAGTAGCTCTTCCGACTTTTCCCTGAGTTTGATCCGCAACACTTCACCTGTAGAGTTATGGTCAATTAAAAAGGGCCAGACTGACGGTTGGGAAAATGCTTCGTTATTAATTGGTAATCTTCCTCTGGGCTCGAAGGTAATGCACTGCATGCACAGTCATCTTAATCGTGATTAGTTTTTGGGGGTGATTTTTTGGATACTCTGATTGGAAGAGTGTTACAGATTTATTTGCATATACTGTTCTTCACTTGTTAATGATTTCTTATTCAATTTCAAAAACACAGCTTGCATTTTCTGTGGATCCTGTATTCATTGGAAATCAGGATATCATGCTGGATGACATTACACTGACAGACTGTGCAGAGGGAGACATTCCTGCAGGTTCAGACCAGCTCAGCTGTGACTTCGAGAAAGACGCCTGTTCCTGGTACCATGACCAGTCAGCTGACCTCAAATGGAAAAGAGAATATGGACAGAACCCTTCCTTTGATTATCAGGGACCTACACATGATCACACCACTGGTTCTGGTATATACATATACTAATTTATACATTTACAGACTTTGAAAGAAGTCTCATATGCTCATGAAAGCTCCATTAATTTAATAAAAATATAGTAAAAACAGTTGCATTGTGAAATCTTTTTACAACTTAAAATAACTGTTTTTTACTTTCTGAGAGCATTAATCTCACTTTAAAGTAAACAAATATTTATTTATTTTTTTCATGCAGGCTATTTTATGTACATAGCACCACAAAGGTCCTTCAAACCACCTGAGACAGCCAGATTAATCAGCTTTCCACAGCAGGCCAAATGTGTCAGCTTCTGGTATCTAATCTACGGTGGAAGCATTGGTGAGTTAAGATGGCATCTCTCATCATGCTCTTTGATGAAGGAAGTATAGAGTGGGAATTGATTTTATCCATCAGCAATTGATTGGATTGTGTAAAGTGGACGTTTCATGGGAGAATCCAACAAATGATGCACAATAACAGCAGAAACATGTATTGAAACATGTACAAGAAAGTATATAGGGTCAATATTGATTTCATGTTTATGGTACTTATTAGTCTGTACTAATAAGCACTCATTTAGAAATGATGGACATTAATACTGACCACAAATTCTTTATACATTTGCACAAATAAAGGTCTGTGCCTTTACACATAATCTTCACAAAACAAAATCGTCATTTTTTGTGTTGGTCAGATAGATAGCTTTTGTTTATATTCTTTATGTGTACAATTCAAAACTAGCCAAACACGTATTTCTGTTAAAGGTGACCGTGATTTCACCAAGTACAACATGTTCCTGGATCAACATCCTTGTTGATCCTGGAACAACATTCCTATCAACCAATCAGAATTGAGGGATAACTTTTCAGGAAATATCTGTTTTAGGCTTACAATCAGAATTCGGTGCTTCTACACCCTTGTTAATCAGATATCATTTCACACTGTTTTTAGGAATAAATTATGGGTAGGGTTAGGTTTAGGGGTAGGGATTGAGTTAAGTCTATATTTTTGGACAGTAATGTTGATCCAGGATCAATAAAATAGATGCTGATCCAGGAACATGTCTTACTTGGCAAAATCACGGCGACCTTCTGTTAAAGAATGTTATTATTTACATGTACATATTTACATGCATTATAATAATTACAGTACAATTCTAATAATCCTTGGTTTCTGTGACTGTCGAAGGCTCTCTCAGATTCATCATCAAGCATGCTAATGGAAAACAGACGCTTATATGGATGAGGACAGGAACTCAAGGCAACAAGTGGCATTTTGTGGACCTAAGTTTCGCAGACAGTGAAGAACCAATTCAGGTACCGAATCACACACACTATACCTGCATGGATATATACAGTATGTACGTGTGTTCTCATGCATTGCATCCAATAGTTTATATTTGAGGGCATCCTGGAAGGCACTGACGGCTACATTGCCATAGATGACGTGCAGGTGTCAAGCAGTATAAATGGGTCCTGTCCAGCTGAGCGGGAATGCACCTTCCAAGGCTCTCTGTGTGGCCTGAAGCCCGACCCTACAACTGATTTTGCCTGGATCCGAACCAATGGAGAACTGGCCATTGGCACTCCCAGCCCTGCAGTGGACCATACTTTAGAAACCAATAAGGGTCTGAATATCCACCTTTGTTGCAGCATAGTAATAGCAGCAATGTGATAATAATTCATGTTGTTTTATCCATAGGCTTTTACCTGAGTGCACAGCTATGGAAGTACCCCAAAGGCAGCAGAGGCAGCATACTGACAGATGTCAATCAACCGACCTCTGAGCATGGAGAGTGTTTGATGTTCTGGTACCACATGAATGGAAAAGATGTGGGTTCTCTTAACATCTATGTCCAGGAGCTACACAGTGCCAGATCTCAAATACCTGTGTGGAGTGCAAGTGGAGATCAAGGAGAACACTGGAGACACGGCAGAGCAACAATCATAAGTCCTCACAGCCCATATAAGGTGCGAGTAGATGAGTTTAAAGGTGCACTTAATTTATTGCACTGTGCTTAAAGTATGTTATCATCTGGGACTTAAACTGACTAATAGCTGCGCTAATCTAAAACAAAAGTTGTTACTTACTGATTCTAGATTTTATTGCTTTACAAGCAGGCAGACATGCTTAATTTATAATAGGAGTGAAAGTGTGTAACAATTGGGTGGTTACAACATGTAGTATTCGAATGGTCATGTGATCTCCAAATGTCAGCCTCCATGTGGCAACCAGCTCCATGTAAAATGAAATTTTTTTATCAGGCTACTGATTTAACTTTAAACACTTTCTGTAATTATTTAATTTAAATATGTATTTTGTAAAACGTGTTTAAGTACTCTTTTGTAATTTTACATATTTTGCTATAATGGGAATTAAAGGCTATCACTGGGAGGTTTTGGCCCATTGCAGTTGGCAGAATTTTTGATTATGATTTCTGCTTGCTTTTAACAGCACATTCAATATAAACATGAAAAGTGTCTGTGCATACACTCATACAGCCATCCTGCTAATATCTCTTTTAAAGTAGAGCCATAAGCACAGTATGATATATGAGAAATACAGTTTCACTGTCAATGCCTGAAAAATATTAACTGGGAACATTAAAGACCAAGGTCATACAATAATTTGGTAGGAAGTACTGGTTGCCCAATAATGTTTATTGGCCAATAAATCTGACCTGCATGTGCAGTGGTGTGTAGGTGGTTATATATTTATACCCTTTATTAAACAAGCAATTTTAAAAATCACTACAGTCTTTTCTTCAGGCCACTTTTTAATTTTGCCAGAATGCATACTGTGTTTTTGAATGTCTGTCAATGGAGAAAGAGGTGTTTTGCTCTAAGTGCTAAAGCTAACCAGCAAAACTCTGACCTCTTGAATTCTGAACACAAACAAATGTGTAACTTTCATTCATGTAATCTTGTCATGTCTCAGCCTCTGGTTTTCTGCTTGGATAACAGGTCGTATTTGAAGCAGTGGTTGGAGATGATCAGAAGCATGATATTGCTATTGATGACCTAACAATCCTAAATGACCCTTGCCCACCTCATGGTGAGTCCTCAACTTTCATAATCACAACATTATTTCATTGCTTCTGATCTTGAAGCAGTAAAGTAATTCATTAACATCTATTCACCTCACAAAGCATTTGGCAACAATGTGACTGCTATACCATCTACGTAAATGAAGCAGTGCACATTATTTTCTTCAGGGTTTTGTGATTTTGAGATGGACATGTGTGGATGGTTGAATACTCGTGTCAGTGTCTCCAGTGTTGACTGGAGCTGGACCTCTGGAACCAGTGATACTTTATTTGCTCCTGAGGTTGACCACACCACCAACACTGCCATGGGTAAATATCAACACTTACTTAATGCTGTATGTATCAGGATAATGCTCCTTTTATGTAATTATTTAATCTAATTACTTGAATCACACTCAAAGGCACATGTGCAGCACAGAAAAGTAAAAGGTGCCAAAGGGTTGTAATGTTTGGAGTGCCACAATCGTAAACCAGCTGCTCTTATTCAGGTCTAACAGCCCTTTAAGTGGCTGCTACTATGTTCTGACATCCACTGGTTCTCTTCTATCCAGGGCACTACATGGCCTTTGACTCAAGTGCCATAACAGATCAGATTGCTCATCTTCAGAGTGAGGTGCTGGAGCCTGAATCTCAAGGTTGTTTGGAGTTCTGGTACCACATGTATATGTGGGGCAGTGGTAAGCATTTTTGTAGAGAGCTTTAAGTGCCTTTTAGACTTTGAAATATTAGGGAATTTAAGCTCCAGAAGGAATGACAACAGTGTTCTGCAAAAAAAATAAAAAATAAAAAAATAATTAAAAAATCTATTGCCAAAAAAGAAAAACACTTCTTTTGCATTCTTTGGCTACAGCAGTTAACAGTTTACTTCCAGTCGTTGTTCCCAATAATTGGAAGATAGAATTGAGGGTTTTTAGAATAATCTAAAACAGTGATTCTCAACTAAGCATCCGGGGGCCCTCTAAGGGGCCCCAGCAAACTCCCAAGGTGGCCACAAGATGACGTAAAAGTATTTCAATTACTGTTAATATATTTACATAATTCAACCCTAATCCCAAGTAAAATGTTAAATAAATAAATCAAACATACAATCAAGATGCAAACTGAAATCATATATATTTTTATTTCCTCTCAATAACTATTGTTTCTATTAAAGCACATATAGTTCTTGAAACCTCTGGAGTCAGAAAATAAACTCTGGTTAATTAATAAAAGTTGTTTCTATTCATAATTAAAAGTTTAAAAACAAGCATGTCATAATTACAACAGAAAAAAAACAGAAACAGATAAAAGAAGTCACTGATCAAAATGATTTATTAAACACTCATTGTTTATTCATTGGGGTAGTCTATTCCTACGACTAATTGAGGCAGTATAAACACCATAATTTTTCTTCCATTGTATATTTTGTTTTTATTGTTGTAGACAAGCTTAAACTAGCAGTTTATGTAAATGAGTCCAGTTCTCTACGCTGTCTGTGGAATCGAACTGGCAATCAGCAGAATGTGTGGCACCATCTCACTGTTGACTACAAATCATCTGAACGACACCAGGTGAGAGGCTGATACACAAAAACATGTCACAACTTGACCGTATACAGAGACTTGACTTAAACTTCACTGTTTGCAGATTGTGTTTGAAGCCGTGCGTCGACTCTTAGACTATGGAGTCATAGCTTTGGATGACATCTATATCAGGAGGAACACACGCTGCTCTGATCTTACCCCAACAACACCTGCGCCCACAACTGACCCCACCTTTCCACCTGCGTCCTCGATGGACTGCAACTTTCAGGAGGGTAAGAGACGAATCAGCAAAACATGGATGTGTACTATATATACAGGTGTAAATGTGTGTTTATCATGAGCCGTTTGCTAAGTATTCCAGATGTTTGCTTGTAGGACTATGTGACTGGGTCCAGGAGACAGATGATGGATTTGACTGGACCAATCAGATGGGTGGACAGGTGAATGAACCATTGTTAGGACCTTTATATGACCACACCATAAAAAACAACAATGGTAAGATTCATTTTTTCACCCTTTAGTGGACAGAGCAGATCAGTCTGTAATTTTTTGTCATACATCTTCATCTTTTCTCTTGCAGGGTTTTATCTTATTGTAAATATGTCTGGAGAACATGAAACCAGTGAGGCAGCTGTCATTTCAACGCCAATGATAATTCAGAGCACTGACGTCTGTATTGGATTCTGGTACTACATGTTAGGAGCATCTCTTGGAAACTTAGATCTGCTTGTCGAGACGGTACATTCAACACATTCTTAAACTTGTTTGGATGATAGATAGCTGTTTTTTTTTTAAAGTTAAAGCTGCAGTCCGTAACTTTTTTTGGTTAAAAATGATCCGAAATCAATATTTGAGCAAGTACATAACCAGCCAGTGTTCAAAACTATCGCCTTACTTTAGCCCGATTCACAATGGTTATCTTGTTTTCTAATTTGAGTGGTACGAGTAGGTTTTCGCGGGAAATTCGAGCATGCTGCCGCATCATTACGTCACGTCTGTAAACATAAAGAAGTTGTCCCAGCTACTAGTCTATCGCATGTGAGGATCCTTAATATGAAATTCGAAGAGTATGAAAATTAGTTTTGACTGTGCAGAAATTGAAATCTACATGCTAATACACACTATACTCATAGTCACCAATGCTGATGTTGTTAACATTAATCATTTGAGAATAAAGTATAACAATAATAATAATTTGAACGGTTTGATGTGATATGAGCTAACCGATTTTTAGATTTAATCACCATTGGTAGCGAGATTTATTGTAATGCTTGTTTCCTCAGTTGGTCAGAACAAACGTGGCAGACTTGTTACTTCAGATGGCAATATACGGTGAAAATTCTTATTTGGGTCATATTCCAAGACGTAGGCTGAATCTGTGATTGTGAAGTACAGTAAATATCCACACCGGTGTGGTGACTGACTGCCACACATACTCTTCAGAACATTAGATTCATCCGTGCTGGAGCCGTGCCGACTCACAACCCATGCAAGCTAGATAATTCTGCACACAGCTGCAATTCCAGGTTTTCAAACAGAGATGGTGACAAAGAGGCAAAACTTACGGACTGCAGCTTTAAACTCGGATGAATATTGCATGAAAATGATATCCTATGTAGAAATAAGAAATACTGAGTATTTTCAATATACTGTAGCTAGGGAAAATGCTTAGCAGTATACTTGAAAATTCCTTTTTCAATAGGTAGTTTTATCTTTTCTTTTAAACACAATATTTATCAATTTTCTTAGCAAAATTGCATAATATACTAATATTATATATAATTACTTAAAACAGTAAAAATAACTATTATAGCCAATGGGGTATATTTTTAAAGAAGACTCTTATGCTCACTAAGGCTGCATTTATTTGATAAAAAATACAGTAAAACACAGTAATATTGTAATATTGTGAAATATTATTACAATTTATTTTAATATATTATTATATGATACTTAATATGTGATATTAATATATTTTAAAATGTAAATTATTCCTGTGATGGCAAAGCTGAATTTGCGGCAGCCATTACTCCAGTTTTCAGTATCACATGATCCATCATTTTAATATGATTATTTGGTGCTCAGGAAACATTGCGTATTATCATCAATGTTGAAAACAGTTGTGCTGTTTATTTTAGTTTAAACCGTAATTTAAAAAAAAATCTGGATTTTTTTTCCTGTCACTTTTGATTTTGGATCAATTTAAAGGGATAGTTCACCCAAAAATGAATATTTGATGTTTATCTGCTTACCCCCAGGGCATCCAAGATGTAGGTGACTTTGTTTCTTCAGTAGAACACAAACGAAGATTTTTAACTCAAACCGTTGCAGTCTGTCAGTCATATAATGGAAGTGAATGGGAATCACGGCTTTGAGTGTCAAAAAAACATACACAAACAAAACCAAATTAAACCGTGCGGCCCGTGACGATACATTGATGTGTAAAGACACGAAATGATCGGTCTGTGCAAGAAACTGAACAGTATTTATATAGTTTTTTACCTCTGATATCATCACAAGCCGCAGGGTTTAATTTGGTTTTGTTTGTGTATGTTTTTTTGACTCTCAAAGTGGTGATTCCCATTCACTTCCATTATATGACTGACAGACTGCAACGGTTTGAGTTAAAAATCTTCGTTTGTGCTCTACTGAAGAAACAAAGTCACCCACATCTTGGATGCCGATTAACATAAAATTTTCATTTTTGGGTGAACTATCCCTTTAATGTATCCTTGCTTAAATAAAGTATTAATTTCCTATAAATATATAAATGTGTATATACACTGAACAAAATTATAAACGCAACACTTTTGTTTTTGCCCCCATTTTTCATGAGCTGAACTCAAAGGTCTAAGACTTTTTCTATGTACACAAAAGGCCTATTTCTCTCAAATATTGTTCACAAATCTGTCTAAATCTGTGTTAGTGAGCACTTCTCCTTTGCCAAGATAATCCATCCACCTCACAGGTGAGGCATATCAAGATGCTGATTAGACAGAATGATTATTGCACAGGTGTGCCTTAGGCTGCCCACAATAAAAGGCCACTCTAAAATGTACAGTTTTA
>NW_015652169.1:250495-267393 GCF_001515625.1 Sinocyclocheilus rhinocerous
TTGTTCAGTGTATATATATATATATATATATATATATATATATATATACTGTATTTATATTAGATATACAAAACTAGTTGTATTTTCTAATTAGTCATATTTTTAAAATTGTTTCAAAGGAAGTTCAGATAATCTTTTCTCAAAGGCCAAAAAGTTATTTTTGTCATGTAAAAACATGAGTATTGCTGGTTTCAGAAAACAATGGAAACCATCGCATGGACAAGAAGAGGCTCCCAGACCTCTGAGTGGCTGAACGCACAAGTTTCCATTAATACTGCAGATGTTGATCGAGTAAGAGTTGCCCCCTGAAATGTTGTCTAAATCTCAATCCACAATTATACGTATTTACCAACAAGTAGAGTATGATTATCACCAGGTGAAGTTCTCAGTGATCAGAGCAGCAGGAGGCAGCGGCTTCATAGCCATCGATGACCTCAGAGTGACTGCAGGAGCCTGTGTGGAGCACAGTGAGTCAAAGCGTTCAAAGCATCTTATCCAAATATCAGACATTCTCAGCCATTAAAGCCCTCCTCTGTGATATCTCTCCCAAAGACCCGTGTGGATTCGAGTCTCCCTCGCTTTGTGGCTTTGAGTCAGATGTGACTGACAGCTCTATCTGGCTCCGTGTGGACGGCAGCAGTGGCCATGCAGACCATACATACAGAACTGAACTTGGTGAGTAAACAACTGTTTTTGTTGTGAAAGGTTTTTAGTCATGTAATAACCCATGCGATGTATTTATGTCACATAACAGGCCATTCAATGGCTGTGCTTGGAGCCAAACTTGAGAAACCAGAGGTCTCAAATCTTCTGACACCAGAGTATAGCCCATCTACAGAGTCCTGCGTGCAGTTCTGGTAAGCAAATAATCTTGTATCTGTCCATTATGGTACAGATTTGTAGTTAAGCTCTGTCTCAGCCTTAACAGTCAGTTATAGATGTTTTGCCTGTTTGTAGGTATTGGCTGTCTGCAGGCTCAGGTGATTCTCTGTCAGTACATGTTCTTCTGAATGGGGAGCTGGGTCCTGCTCTCTGGTCTCTTTCTGGGGCATCTTCTGATAGTTGGGAGGTGGCAGAAGTCACTGTGTCATCTCCCTCTGAATTCAGAGTGAGTTTTTTTCATTTTCTAATATGTATTTGCTTGTAAAATAAAAATTTTGTCATTATTTACTCATTCTCATATTGTCATCAAACTTGTATGACTGTTTTCTGGGAAAAACACACACACTCACACACACACACACACACACAGAGAGAGAGAGAGAGAGAGAGACATTTAGATTTTAAAGCCATACAATAGCTTTGAGTGAAAGTGTTCAAAATTTAAAGGGATAGTTCCACCAGAAATGAAAATTCTGTGATCTCTCATTACTCACTCAGGTCATTATAAACCCATATGATTTTTTTTTTAATTCGGTGGAACATAAAAGAAGATATTCTGAAGAATGTTGGTGACCAAACAGTTTTGGTTCCCTTTGACTTCCATTGTATGAAAAAAATAGAGTGGAAGCAGAGATTATCTTAATATAGGGAGATGAGAGGGTCTGTGTTACTTACTATTGGAGAAAGCCTAACAGCTAACTTGGATAACGTGTGCCGTAATAACCAATCACATTACAGCCTTGACGTCATTGAATTTCAGTCAGAGTTGTGCGACACTCAATCGCCGTTTATGGATACCATAGGAATGAATGGGAAGTGCCGTAAACTGAATCCCACCTGTCGCAAAAAGTCAGTGACTTCTCTTATAAAACAGCATTTTTTTCGTAGTAAATTCTAAAAATAGTTTAATCCAAAAGTATTGTTTAGTGTAAAACATGTTGAAGATTAGCAGATAGGCTGTCGATTCATTAAATTATAAGCCGTTTCCTCTAAAAAGCTATTTGTTCATCATGGTGAACACCATTAAAACAAAATGGCCTCTGGTCTCCTTTCCCACGTACTGCCAGACCGGAAGCGTTAGTGTAAGTGTAAGCATTACACTTTTTCGGCTAATGGTTGCAGGCTTGCCTTCTAGTGGCTTTGGTGGAAGTCAATAGGAACCAAAACTGTTCCACAGAAGAAAGTAAGTCATATGGTTTGGAATTACATGAATGTGAGTAAATCATGATAGAACCTCAGTTTGGATGGACCATCTCTTTAAGTTGCTTTTCACTGATCATTTTGATATCCACCCTAGCCAAGTAGCAATTTGTGAATTAATCATTGAATCGGTCTAAAAAGCTATTTGTTCATCATGGTGAACACCATTAAAACAAAATGGCCTCTGGTCTCCTTTCCCACGTACTGCCAGACCGGAAGCGTTAGTGTAAGTGTAAGCATTACACTTTTTCGGCTAATGGTTGCAGGCTTGCCTTCTAGTGGCTTTGGTGGAAGTCAATAGGAACCAAAACTGTTCCACAGAAGAAAGTAAGTCATATGGTTTGGAATTACATGAATGTGAGTAAATCATGATAGAACCTCAGTTTGGATGGACCATCTCTTTAAGTTGCTTTTCACTGATCATTTTGATATCCACCCTAGCCAAGTAGCAATTTGTGAATTAATCATTGAATCGGACTGTTTCGATAAAACTGGTTTAAATTATTTGTTTTTCTTCTGTTCTTATTTTTGCTTGAGTTATTTCTGGGTCATAAAGAGTCATAATAGTTTTCTTTACCTGATTCAGTCTCTCCTTCCTTTGCTTTTTTCAAAGTATTACTTTCAGAGTAACAAACTAAATTGCCTAACACATGCAGTTTCAGCATTTTAATATCCTCACTTATGGAAAGAAGTATACAGTATGGTATGTGTTTTTTTCTGCATTTATTCATGATTTTGCATTCACACACAGGTTGCATTCAGAGCAGAGCTCAGCACAAACTCTGAGTCATTTGTTCTTCTGGATGATGTCTCAGTTAAAGCTGGAGCATGTTCCTCAAGAGGAAGTTGTGATTTTGAGTCAGGAAAGTGTACATGGGTGAATGTTGCTAATGGCGTCACAGATGGACATGACTGGATTCATGCAGACGGTCACTACAGAGGTCCTTTGGTCGATTACACTACTCACACTGCAGATGGTGAGTACTTGGTGCAGTTTACTCCTTTATCTATTGTGTTTGTTGATATTGCAAACATTTTTCACAAGTCAAATGATATATCAGGACAGCTGATTAGACACAACACATGATGATCATTGTTTTTCCTGTTGCTCTTTCAGGCAAGTTTCTTTTGAGCCCATCTCAGAGGAACACGCAAGGCCAAAAAAGTAGTTCTGTGCTGATCTCAGAAAAGATCCAGCCAACCAGTGACTCCTGTTTTGAGTTCTGGTACCATATGAATGGAAGGTCTGCTCTTGCTTTCCCATTTTTTGCTTCAGCTAAAGACAACCTCTCTTCCACTGTTGGACTGCCAGGTGTGATTAATGCAGTTTTTATGGTGCTCTTTTCTATTGGCAGTGACCCTGGAATCCTTAGAGTGCTATTAGATTCAGGTGCAACAGAGCAAGAACTGTTGTTTGAAACACAGATCACTGGGAGCAACTGGAAAAATGTCTCTGTCACTATAGCCGAGACCAAACCCTTTCAGGTGTGAAGCTTTTACCATTATATTATATCCATTTGTAATCATGCCATGTAACATTTGTAAACCTTGAATATCAGATTTATATAGAGGCTCAAACGGGCAGTGAAGGCTACATCGCTGTGGATGACATTAGACTGACAAATGAGCCATGTAAAGGTAAACTGCTCAGTGCTTTCTACTCAGTAAAAAAAAAGAGTAGTTTTGTATTATTAAAGCATTATTTGAGAAATGGTTAATGTTTTTTTTATTGATTTACATTCAGACATCAGTGTGGAAAGTGGAGTGTTTGTTGGCTGTGACTTCGAGACAGGCACCTGTGAATGGAAAGATATCAGTGTTGGGCAGTTTGTTTGGGAAAGGGACCAGAATGGTACAACCACCGCCAACACTGGACCATCAGTGGACCACACTACTGGCACAGAGCTGGGTAAAATCTTTCAGACAACAGCTATACCAGAATAAATCTATTACTTTTTTCATGTACCATTCAAGAATTTTGGTGTAGGTGAGTTTTTTTTATATGTATATTTTTGAAAAACATCTCTTATGTTCACCAAGGCTACATTTACTTGATCAAAAAATACAGTAAAAACTGAAATATTATGAAATAATATTAGAATTCAAAGTACTGTAACTGTTTTCTATTGAAATATCTCAAATTTTTTTTTTTATTCCTGTGATGTCAAAGTTTTATTTTCTGCATCATTACTCCAGTCTTCAGTGTCAAACGAACCTTTAGAAATCATTCTAATATGCTGATTTGGTGCTCAAGAAACATTTATTATTATTATCGAAGTTGAAAACACTTTTGCCGCTTGATATTTTTCTGGAAACCATGATAAAATATAAAATATATTTTAGTATTGTCAATTGAAAATGCAGATTATATTCTGGTTCGAAATAGCATTGAATCAAGACATTAATGAGTCAATGATATTGAATCACGACAGCAACAAACTGAACTAAAATAAATTAAATTACAATGAAAACCCTTATTAGTACAGCTTAATAAAAAACTCTATATACGCACATATGGCTTCATTGGAGCATTTTAGACCATATGACATGCCACACTGGGTTTAGGGACTGCATAATGACGTAAAGAATTGCTCAGTCGTTTTCTTTGTAACCAGTTCTTTGAAACAAACTCATTCGAGGGACTAAGTCAGAATTCCCCTAATATATAATGTAAAAACAGAATGTTATCAGTCATATAATTAAAAAAAACATGTATTTGTTTTAGGCTGGTACATGACAGTAGAAGCCAGTCGTGGTGAGCAGAACAGCTATGCTGCTCTACAGAGTCCCGCCATGAAAGAGGCCAGCAATGAGTGTCTACTTGAATTCTACTACCACATGTTTGGAGAGGGTAAGACTAGATGTCTTTAAGCGCAACATTGAGACTTTACAGTATTTCTGGTAATACTAAAATATTTATTCTCTAGTTCATTTATCTGCATTATCTCATCTTTGCCAGGCATTGGGGAACTGAAAGTGTTCCTCCAGGAGGGCACAAGGAGGACGCCCTTGTGGTGGATGTCTGGTAATCATGGAGATGAGTGGCATTGGGCAGAGTTAAGTGTGGGTCGCACACATCAAGTTTTCACTCTCCTCTTCGAGGCTACCAGAACCTACAGTGAGCTTGGTGACATTGCTATAGATGACATCTCCTTCTTCAACTGCACTCTGCCAGGCAGGTTACAAACACATCAACTTAATCTGACTGATAAATCAGATTTAAAGCAGTCAGATAACTGTAACCTTAACCATGGCATGTAATGGCCCAAGACATTAGTCAATCATACATTATTTCTTCTTCAGGGCCTCAAGAATCTTGTCAAGAGAGAATGTTTACATGTTCAAACAAGGTGTGTGTGGAGCCGAACAGAGTGTGTGACTACAGCGATGACTGTGGTGATGGCGCAGATGAAGAGCTCTGTGGTATGACTCTGGGTTATTCATGGGTTAGGATCAAATATAATGCTTTGTAGACGGAGTGTGATGTCTGTTTAAATGATCAAAAATACAGTTCTGTCATGGTCTCTTTGTTTTGTTTTTTTATCTGTGAAGGCACTTTTGAAGTCCACAGGACAGTTACATAGTATGAGGAACTGTACTGTATCTTGGTTTTTGTCGGTCTAGATGTAAAGGGTTTTACCCATCGCTGCAGTTTCGAGCATGGCATGTGCTCGTGGGAAAAGAGTGACTTGAAAGCTGGCTGGATTTTCCAGAAAGGAGAACAGGCCTGGCCTAAGCATGGACCACCAAGAGATCACACCCGCAATACTGCAGCAGGTAGACTTATACCTCCTCAAATTTAAGCACAAACACTACTGTTCAAAAGTTTGTGGTCAGTAAGATTTTTTTTGGGAAGAAATTAATCATTTTATTCAGCAAGGGCACATTAAATTGATCAAAAGTGGCAATAAAGACATTTATAATGTTACAAAAGTTTTCTGTTTCAAATAATGCACTTTCTGTTAATCAAAGAATCCCGAAAAAAATCAAAAAAATTCATCAGCACAACTGTTTTTAACATTGATAATAATAATAAATGTTTCTTGAGCACCAAATCCGCATATTAGAATTAAGGATCATGTGACACTGAAGACTGGAGTAATGGCCAAACTTAGTGTAAATTATCCAAAAATATGGTAAACATCAAGTCACTTATAAAAGTGACAAAAGATACCCATAGAGAATATAAACATATATTTTTTTATTGTTTTATAGCAATATATAAAATGGTTCATGTACCACTGATATTATTGTCCTCTTATACCGAAATGGCTATGGCATGTTCCAGGTCATTACATTACTCCAGCACATGATCTGAGTGAGATCCAGACAGCAGAGATCATCTCCAGCACCCTGTTGCCCAGCACTGATTGCACCGTGAGTCACTGTGCAGTCATGTGTCAATCAAATAATGAAACACACAGCCTCTTTCATATGTACTGATGCACCTTGTTCTTGCAGGTGAGGTTCTACCACTATTCTCGTAGTGAAAATAGCACATCTGCCAGGCTAGTCGTCATATTGAGGACGCTTCATAATGGAGATAATGACCGTATTCTTTGGGACAAGACTGTGACACAGAGCTTCCTCTGGCACAGAGCGGAAGTCACCTTTTCTACCTCAGTTAAGAGCAAAGTAAGAGATTTTTTACAGTATATGAGTCGTTTACATCATTTCATGCATTAAATAGGCTACTGTAATCATGCAAAAGAAATAAATCTGACTCAATTTTATTTTCAGATTGTTTTCCAGTATGTGGGAATGGGTGAGGCTCATGTGCCACAGACAGCGTTGGACGATCTTTCCTTCTCTGTGACATGTGCTCATGATCCTGACAACAGTGAGCTGCCAGTCACACCTGAGCCAACAATGACACCAGCTACAGCAACACCAATGACTGATGCTCCTCCAGCTTCACCAACAGTCAACCCTTGTAAGGTTAGGACATTTCAGCTGTAACTCTACTGTATTGAATACACTGACTTGTGTACAAAGATGAAGTGTAAATATGTGCCATAGTCATTTTTGCTGCTTCTTTAATTTTTGATAAAAGCATTGTGAAATTTGTATCATTTTGCTAATACATTTGGTTTGTCAAATTCAGGAGAATGAGTTTCACTGCTGGCGATCAGATGGTGTAACGTGCATTGCAGCTGGTTCTCAGTGTAATTATGTCCTAGACTGCCCTGTAGGGGAAGATGAAGAAACATGTGGTGAGTTATTCATTCATTCATAGGACGAATAAATGTGACCATGGACCACAAAACCAGTCATAAGGGTCAATTTTTTTAAATTGAGATTTATACATCATATATAAATATATGATGTATAAATAAGCTTTCCATTTATGTATGATTTGTTAGGATAAGACAATATATGGCCGAGATACAACTATTTGAAAATCTGGAATCTGAGGGTGCAAAAAAATCTAAATATTGAGAAACTCGCCTTTAAAGTTGTCCAAATGAAGTCCTTAGCAATGCATATTACTAATCAAAAATTAAGTTTTGATATATTTACGGCAGGAAATTTACAAAATATCTTAATGGAACATGATCTTTACTTAATATCCTAATGATTTTTGGCATAAAAGAAAAAAATGATAATTTTGACCCATACAATGTATTTTTGGCTATTGCTACAAATATACCCGTACTACTTATGAATGGCTTTGTGGTCCAAGGTCACAAATGTAAAAAATTTAATATAATTATCAAAATAAATTTTTAATATTCACCTTTTATTTTTAAAAGTATGTATACTATTTATTATTAGTAGTAGTATGATTGTTGTTGTATCTCTCTAGGTCCATGCAATTTTGAGAATGGACAGTGTCAATGGAGTGATATAAGTGTAGGTCCTAACAAATGGCAATGGGTGAAGGCCTCAAACAACACAGACCTGCCCACTGACCACACCACTGGAACAGGTAATTCAGTGCTAGATCAATCCATGAACATTAAATATCAAAATAAATACAATTCTTCTTCTTTTTTTTTACCCTTTACTTCTACTCAGGGCACTACATGCAGACATATATCATGGATCCATCTACGAATGAGGCTGTGTTTCAGAGCCCATCCCTGCCTATCAGCTCTGCATACTGTCAACTTCTGTGAGTTCATTCATAATGATGATGTGCAAAACTAGTGACAAGACTGCTTTTAATAAAAAAAAAGTCAAGTAAAATATTCTAGTGAAACAAACAAATACTTCCATTACACAACACTGAATCATGTTCCTTGTACCCAATTGTCCTCTCTTGTTTATCTCTTGCACACTAGGTTTCACTTCCACATGGGTGCAGGAAGTGCAGGCAATCTCAGCGTGATCCTGCAGAAGGGAGAGGAGGACAGGAAGCTGCTCTGGTCACGATCCAGCAGCACTTCAACTCAGTGGGCTCCAGAACACTTACCACTGGGCAAACAAGAGCAGCCTTACAGGGTATGCCAATGTCAATGTGTGTGGGATGCAAAGCACTTACTGTACATGCAATCATGAGTCTGATCTTTAGAGATTAATCCTTGAGGATCTCTGCCTCATACACATATTCAGGAAAGTTTTCTGCACGAATATAGACATATTTTTCCTGTGTACCATTTAAGATCATTTTCAGCAGCCAGACCTCACTCAGACAGGATGATTCTAGGTCTACAACTCGGACCATGGCCCTGGATGATATCTCCTTCCACAACTGTGAGAAAGACTACCAACCTCCAGGTGGGGAAGCTGCTGAGAAGTTAGATGAAACAGATAGATTTGAGTTGTATAATGATGTTGCTTCTTTTATATGACACAAGGTTATCGTGTTTTACCTTGCCATGGCATTACTCTAGAAATGAATAGTGAAATATTGTGACTACTTCTGTACACAAATATTTTAAAGTTTCAGGTCTGTAATTTTTTCAATACTTTCATTTAACAGGAACAAATCAAAATGTTACAAAATAATTCAATTTCAAATAAATGCTGTTTTTTTCTGAATCCTGTAACAAATTAATTGCAGAAATATTAATCAGCACAGCTGTTTTCAACATTGATAATAAATGTTTCTTGAGCACCAAATCAGCAGCTGTAATGAAAATTCAGCTTTGCCAGCACAGGAATAAATTATATTTTAAAATGTATTAAAATAGAAAACAGTACTTTTTAAATTGTAAAAATATTTCACAATATTACTGTTTTTACTGTATTTTTGATCAAATATTTTTGATCAAAGAAATGTAGCGTTGGTTAGCTTAAGAAACTTCTTAGAACAACATTAAAAAAATTACAGACTCCAAAACGTTTGAAAGGTACTTTGCATTTGTAAATTTGAAGTTTTGTTCTGAGCGAACCGAGCCCACATTATGAGATTGTGCCTTAATTTTCCTGTACTCCAGACTTTTCCTTGGCCACATGCTCCTTTGAGAAGGACTTGTGTGGGTGGATCCAGGGAGCTGCAGAGGACCTAGACTGGGAGAGATGGAGCGGACCTACTGAGACCCCAAATGCAGGTCCTCCGGGCGACCACACCAGTGGAAATGGTGAGCCAACAGCCATTTTCACCATAACACTATCAGCTCAATCATCACATGTCTTAATTATGTGTCTCTTGCTATATTACAGGGTATTATTTGTACATCAAGAGCTCAAGTCACAGCAGAACGAGGGATACGGCTCATCTGAAGTCTCCTCTGTCTCCCCCAACTGGACCTGATGGGTATTGCTTCACGTTCTGGTATCACATGTTTGGAGCAACAGTGGGATCACTAACAATGTCTATATATGACATTTCATCCAACCACATCACATCAGTAAGACTCACAAAAATAACATTTTCAGGGCATTTTTATGGGTTTTTCTCATTTCACATGTAAGAAATGTTTTTATAGTTAAATGTAAATGCTTTACTCTTATAGTAAATGTTTTACTATAAAAAGTTTTATACTAACCAGAATTTTGTATTTGTTTCCCCCCTAAAACTGTAGATGTGGCAAAGGAAGGGTTCTCAGGGGAATGAATGGCATATGGCTCGGAGTCATGTCAAACTGACAGAAGTTCATCAAATATTAATTGAGGCTTCAGT
The DNA here is from genome assembly GCF_001515625.1 of Sinocyclocheilus rhinocerous. Classification (NCBI taxonomy): domain Eukaryota; kingdom Metazoa; phylum Chordata; class Actinopteri; order Cypriniformes; family Cyprinidae; genus Sinocyclocheilus; species Sinocyclocheilus rhinocerous. Next base: position 260,646 of record NW_015652169.1, read on the forward strand.
TGGAGGGCCGTCTGGTCACATTGCTATAGATGATTTATCTGTCACTAAAGGTGCCTGTGCTCCCACAGGTAATTAATAACATAGCTTAGCATTTGGTCTGTTGTTTTTCACACTGTCCTGTTGAAATGTCCTCCATGCTTGCTAGAGCACCACAAGAATCTGGCACAGCTGTAACATAATGTAGTATTTATCCATCTAGATGCCATTTTCAGTGTCAAACTTTAACTGTCAGCTTAGTGAACATTTTAGAGCATTTGATTAATATTAAAGGCACCTTGATTAAATATACCATGCAAAAATGTGAGCCTGGAGATGGGTAATTGGATTAACGGAATCTTGACCATAAAATTTTATTGCATTATTCTTAAATATTCCACTTATGAAAATCCTTTATATAACTAGGTTTGAGAAGTAGTGAAATAAAAATATATTTTTGAACATTTACAGTTGACATCAATTTGATTAAAATACATGACATATTGGCACCATATTGGTTATCAGCTGATTTTAGAGTTTTTAAAAAAAAAAACGGTAACAGTCAAAATTGAATATTTAATCATGCATGCTAATTTCTCCAATTTGTATAATTTAGATGATCTTTGCCATCATCTAATGATTACTTGAAGTTAATGTTTAAAAACACTAATAGTTTATCTCAAAATTAAATATAATCTTTCTTATATTTGACATTATAATCTTGTGATTCCTAAATTCACTTGTTGAATTTTAACAGTTGACTTTAGTTTTTATTTAAATAAATGAATAAATAAATAAATAAATATTGTATTGGTCAGAACTTTAATATCAGCACATCCTTACATTTTTATAAATGAATGTTTATGAATATTACCAACCCATAATTGTTTCAGAGGGAATTTGTGACTTTGAAGAGGGGGATTGTGGCTGGATACAGCAGACTGATGATGACCTGGACTGGATCCGAGTGTCAGGAAATAATGTCAGATCTAAATCTAGACCTGGTTTTGATCATACAACCAACACATCGAGTGGATACTACTTTTATATGGAAAGTGCGCCTACCCATGTGCAAGGACATACTGCTAGAATGACATCTCCTCTGCTTCAAACAGGTGAGAAAGAATCACGTCTCTTCATATCAACTGTGAAATTTGTAAACTATTACCTTGAGGGTCAGAAGACTCCCATGAAAAGTAACACTCCTCTTTTCCAGGTGATGCCAAGTGTCTCCAGCTGTGGTATTACATGGAGGGACAGGGCACTGGGACCCTAAATGTGTATCAACAGTTCTCAGACAAAGATCGGCCCCTGCTGGTGACCCAGTCTGGACAACAGGGTGGACTGTGGAGGTTTGCTCAGACTCCTCTAACCATCTCAGGGTCAAACTACTGGGTGAGTCCCTGAATCAGCGCTCTGTCTGATCACAACGTCCAGCACATATTTTCAGACTTACAATCACAGATTATTGCAAATGATGGCCTCAAAGTTATATGCAGTTGCTGTCACTGGTTTGTACAGCAGTCACGGATCACAAGCTGCACAAATCTGTTCACTAAACTACAGTCTGTACCCTTGAGTTTAATGATGTGGAACTGCAGGAGTGTCCTCATCAATACCGCTGTCTTTTCAGATTGTGGTGGAGGGGATTACAGGCCAAACTGAACAGGGAGTCATAGCACTTGATGATGTTCAGGTTTCAAACTATCCCTGCACTGCTACAGGACAGTGTGACTTTGAGGTAAACTTCTGCAGCTGGATGAATCTGTTGGAGGAGGATGATGCTGACTGGCTCAGAGCCCAGGCAGGCACTGGAAATCACACACGACCCAGTGTGGATCACACCACCAACACTTCCACAGGTGAGCTGAAAGAGTTCACTGAGCTTCCTTAAAATGTTAGAATTGGTTTATGAAGGAATTATAGATATATCTGATATTGTGTTTTCTTTGAATTGGGAAATAAACTGTGTCACTGTTTACTCCTGGTATTAAAGGGGTCATATGATGCGATTTCAATTTTTCCTTTCTCTTTGGAGTGTTACAAGCTCTTGGTGCATAAAGAAGATCTGTAAAGTTGCAAAGACTAAAGTCTCAAATCCAAAGAGATATTCTTTATAAAAGTTAAGAGTCGCACCGGTTTCGCGCAGACAGGATATGTCATCAGTGCTATCAGGCTAAAGTTAGCATTTTCCAAGTTCTCCTACTGCACAACATAATGTTCTTTTTAGCAACGTCATATGACCCCTTTAAAGAGCAGGTCATATGGTATTTTAAAGTGTCCTAATATTGTGTCGGAGTCACCTACGTCAGAAAACATTGTAATTTTCTCAGAATATATATTTTATATTACAGTAATTTGCCAATGATTTCGAAACGATTCCTTCCAAGCAAGTTCGGAGCAAACCCCTCCCTTCCATAAGCCTACTCTGCTCTGATTGGTCAGCTGGCCAAGCCTGTTATGATTGGCACAGAGAGGAGTCCTTGAGCAAGTTAGCGAGCTCTACCATTGACAAAGCACCTTTACATAGAACAATAATATAGTGCTCCAATCCGTTCTTATAATAATGACATAAAATACAATCTGCCGGTGCAGCAAAATAAGCAATTTCACAATGATTATAAAGTCTGTGCGCTATACTGCATTCTTTTTTATTAAACGAAATAATTAGAACAAGGTCAGTCTACATTAATCGACACATTCTTTGGAAATAGTGGGTTCACGGGCAAAAGATTCGAAAATATGACTACTCCTTAAGGCGATTCAGAATCGACTCTCTCTTTTGAGAGACAATATCTTTATTTATCATGCACTTTTTTGATGAACAACTTTGCAGATTGTTTGCATTTAAGGATAGCTACGTTATAAACTCCAAACAAGATATTTTTCAAAAACCCATATGACCTGCTCTTTAAGATCTTTTTTCAAGCGACCCGATCATAGTGTCAAACTACACTATTTAAATTTTGTTTTGATAAAATAGCAAAATGTTATTAATGATAGAGTGCAAAAAAATCAAGTCTTTATTTTACCCAAATACACTATGATAAACATATAATATTTTATATTTTAGAGCTGTCAGTGGGACAGAATTCAGTGGAAAGTGCATACACATATAATTCACACATGTGTGTTTGTTCATATCAGTACACAGAGAAAAGTTGCTCCGGCTGTGGATAGTGTGAAACTAGAAGTTTATTGTCATAGTAAAATAGCCAAAACAATGTTCTGCTGCAAAACACATGCAGTTTTATTTTGTAACCGCTAGAGGGCCAAAGGTTACATAGGTTAATGCTTTATATCGTTACAGTGGGTTTCAAAATGTTTTGCGCTACTGTTGTTCCAGCCATAATCAAAGGTCATCAAAAAACACATGACCTCGTTGCTTTTGTGGTATAAACTGAAAATCTGAACAACACTGAAGGCCCACCTACTCACCTCTCATTTGGGCTTGAAAATAATAAATTTCTGCTTGCTTATATTAAAATCCAGTTTTATTCAGTAGTGGTGTTTTGTTTGTGAAAGAATCAAAAAATGATGGCTGAAAACACTCTTTATTTACGAATTTGTAGTATACACATTTTAATAAAGAATAATAAGACTTGGGTTTTTCATGTAAATGGTACAGCGAGTCACCTAGTGGCAACAGGTAACAGGGAAAAGATCACTGACAAATAAATAATTGAATCTAAACAGGTCTTTTTAGTAAATGATTCAAAAGACAGGATTTTCTTTGATGATTTGCAAACTTTGCATTTAAAACAAACATGCTTTTATCAACTCGCAGGCCGTAACACTAAAGAAGTGATTTTTATAGTTATAAAATTTAGGGCCTTTGTTAAAATATAATCACAAGTTATACTGGCCTTATTAGACTTCTCTGGCATCTAACTATCCAGTAAGTTAAACAGTGACTCAAAAAACCTCGCCGGAGACATCAAGTCGTTTCTGAAGTTTATGATTCAACTGTGAAACTGTAAAAATATACAAAAAACAATTAAAGAAAATATACACCATAATTATATCAAAATAACATTCTTATATGTATCACACAATATATTCAACACTGCGTACTCACAGACATTGCGTCTAACAGAAGAAAGAAGATATTTCAGAATGAGCCTCACACAGAACAGCTACAACATTCTGCTGACTCACTGCAGTACTGCTCGAACTTCCTGCTTCTTGAACTATGTGATTGCTTTTCAAAATTAAAGTCCTCACTTGAGTAGACGTATACAAAATAATAAATTCAATGAAAAATCTAAATCAATTCTGTCCTGCACACAAGTGGTGACACTTTCATTTAAATACCAGGTGTAAACTGTGACAGTGATGCTCGTATGTTTTTAGGTTATTACCTTTATATGGACAGTTCTGTGGGGGCCTGGGGAGATACTGCCATGATCCTGAGTGAGATATTCACCCCTGACAGCAGAGGGCACTGCTTCACATTCTGGTATCATATGTATGGATACAATGTTGGAACGCTCAATTTATACAAAAATAACAGGTACAGGACCATGGCCAAAAAACACCTTTTATCAATATGTACATTGATCACAATTCATGGAGACGATTCTTTCCCAGGACCGCCCATAACAGCGGGAATAAGTTTGGCCAATTAGTATGGGAGGAGTCAGGAGATCAGGGCGATGTGTGGAGGAGAGGCAACGTCTATGTAGCATACCGAGAGCCTTTCTGGGTATCAAACTCCATCATGCAGACTTCACAGGATCAACTTGAATCATTCTAAGATTCACTCAAAACAAAACATTTGTACAGTATATCATTGTTTTTCTCTTCTCTCCACAGTTTATATTTGAATTCCTGAAGGGAGCAGGTCCCAAAGGAAGTATAGCTATTGATGATATTCACATCATTCCCGGGCCTTGTGATTCATATCCCACCTTTCCACCTCCACACCACCGTGACAGTAAGTATATGAGTGCATGCCAGTCTTACATAATCTCACAAGCAGGGTCCAAATGTACTTTTTGCTACACCTGCCAATGGAGGGTGAATTGAAAACGTTTCTAGTCATTAATGTTACTTAAAGTTTATCATTACCAAAATATTGTCTTATAATTGTGGTATAAACTATGTACACTTCCATTCAAAAGTTTGTGGTCGGTTAGATTTTTTTCCAGTCTTCAGTGTCACATGATCCTTCAGAAATCACTCTTAATATGCTGCGTAAGAAACGTTTTTTATTATCAATGCAGAAAACAGTTGTGCTGCTTAATGTTTTTGTGGAAAAGTATCTTTCATTGATTCATTCATCTTAATCAAGATTCATTGATGAATAGAAAGTTCAAAAGAACAGCATTTTTTAAAAATAGAAATGTAACATAACTTTGTAACATTATAAATGTCTTTTAAAAAATCTTACTGACCCCAAACTTTTGAACGGTGTTCATTTTGAACCCTGCTCATATATATTTGGGTAAATTAATTAGATTGTGCTGTGAAGTGTGACTTGTCAGATCCTACAGCATATACTTTTTTCTCAAATATTTGGTTTGTTTAGCTGTAGGTATTGGCGTTGGAGTGGGAGTGACACTTTTTGTGATATTTACTGTTGGTGCTGTCCTTTTTGTGCTGAATAAAAAAAGAAAAAGGTATGTACTACTCATTACATGGACAGTTTAATGAGATAAAAATTAAAAGCGTCTTTGAAATGTCTTTCGTTTCTTTACAGGGAATCTATACTTGAAGATGACATGCTTGATAGTAACTTTTCTCATAGCCACTTTGACTGCAACATGAGTGTGAGTATTTTTTCTAGGCTATAAACATACACTAATATGCATATAGTGTTATAAGAATTTGTCTCTGAGGTTTTCCACTGCTATTTTTGCCAGGGTTTAACATCTACAGGAGAGAACGGCAACTCCAGTGACTTAAGGAATATTTTATTTTCAGCAGATGGAAATGACACATCTTTCACATAAGATGAAGAATCGCAGACACAGACAGAAACAAATCTTTGTATATCTCATGTCATCTACTGTATATCTGTATTATACTGAGAAATAATTACAGTGCTCCAACCATTTGGATTAACTGTAGCCATTTGGCATTTAAATGCCTGACTGACTGAATCATTGCCAAACACAGCACAAACTTGAGAATGTGCTGTAAAACACAATAAAACGGCTCATTGACAATATATGTGCGATTCTTGCAATCTCAAATATTATATGATAACTTCTACATTTATATACTTATAGATTAAGTTATACCTTATTGTCTGTCATGTAAATTCAGGCATATCAAGTGTTATTTTCTTTATTTTTAACACTTTTTTTTAATATACCCTTTCACCTACAGCAACAATGATTTTGCATCATGCTGAAATAAGCTGAAGAGGCCTACTAATGTGCTAATAACATTTTATTTAAAGTGTTGGGAAACCAGCTCTTTAAAGGGGCCATATGATGCGATTTCAGGTTTTCCTTTCTCTTTGGAGTGTTACAAGCTGTTCATGAATAGATAAGATCCCTAAAGTTGCAAAGACTAAAGTTTCAAACCCAAAGAGATATTCTTTATAAAAGTTAAGACTTGTCCACGCCCTCCTAAAACGCCTTGTTTAAACACGCCCCCACATGTCTACGTCACGATGTGGGAAGATTTGCATAACACCGCCCAAATGTTCGCGCAAAGAAAGAAGGCGTAACTTTATTGTTGGCGCCGCCGCCATGTTGTGAAAATGCTGTTTCGTTGCGAAAGCGAAAATACTTTGTTTGGCCTTCCAAAAGAGGACAATATC
>NW_015652169.1:267484-273746 GCF_001515625.1 Sinocyclocheilus rhinocerous
TCTATGGTAAAAATCGACGCGTTTCAGAAAGGCGGGGCATAGGGGAGAAACAATAATGTAGCCTACAGTATGTGGAAAATAATGTTTTGTTTTTTTACCTTAAACCGCATAAACACATTTCATTACCCCAAATACACAAAATAATGTTCTTTTTAGCAACATCATATGACCCCTTTAAAATGTACTATAATTCTAAAAATATTATCAGTAAACACTAATGCAATATTTAGGGCTCTTTGGTTTTGTATTATATGACACCATATCATATGACTGCTGCTCAAAATTTAGTTTAGGCAAATTACAAGAACTTTCTGATGTACTGGAAATGGGTTTTGACCTTCAATAGTTTCGATGGGATTTAGTATTCACCTTTAGACTTCCTTTATTTCCTTTTTCCAAAAATGAAATCTCAGCAAACAGAGTCTTGGGTGGAATACATTGGATTTAAACGACTTTATTAAACCCCTAAATCTTGAGTTGACCTACCATCATTCAGGAGAGGGCTGTCTGACGTTTCCAAACCAAAGGGTCAGAGAATCCTCTCAGCTCTATGAGACATGTCACACTCCCCTAATCCACTCATTTCTCGCAGGAACCAGTTTCCTAACGGTAAGCCAGTGCTCTCTCTTGCTGCCTTTCAAACGAGCCTCTCACACAACCACATTCAGCCATACAAGTACGCCTACAAGCAAGGATAAAATATCATTTAAGTGCTCCGATGAATCAAAATGAAAGGTGGAAGTTGATTTTTATGTCTGTAATGTCTGTTAAACTACTTTAAGGTTTGCTAAACCACTGTTTAATATGGCTCTGTTTATGCTGACACAAAGTCTGCTGTTAATGTTCAGGAGACATGGTTGACTCCGGAGTGATATTCTCAGTGTGGTTAAATACCTTATATTTAAAAGTGTTTTTCCAAAAGAAAAAAAAAACATTGCATTTTAGATTTCCGTGCTTCGTGTTCTTCAAACACATCTTCAAAATTCATATCTGAGGTATGGCAGTGTGTAATGTTTCCTTCAAGTAGGCTACATATTTAGGAGTACACTAGAATAATGTTAGAATATGTTTGTCGTCTAAATGAGGTCTGCACATGTATATCCATTAGCCAACCATTTTACCATGGTATTATAGTTTCTTCAAAAATACTATAGTTACCAAAACTATTAGAACTGTACTGTTGAGTAAGCTTTCGTCGTCTTTTTTCAGTGACTGGTGGAAAATATTATTTTATTGTAAACTCTCGTGAACCCCTCATATGCACGTCACTGGACAGATGGCGTTGGTGTGTTTGAAGCACGCATTATGCGCCCCGGTCGCGTGCAGTTCAACAACTTTTCTGCCTCCTTCTCCCTTCATTTAAATGTTCAAAGGAGACACATTAAATACAGTTTGTTATGGAATTGAGGGCAAGACCACATGTTTTCTTAGGAATTTTTGCAGTTATTCAGATTAAATTTACCTTACAGGAATTGCCATCCAGTGGTAAGTCATTATTTTTATATATATATATATTTATCTTTTTTGCAATTTTTTTTCATTCAGTCGTCAAAATACGCAATAAGAGTTATCTATAGTTATTTAAGAGTTATTTACTTTCATAATTTATGGATTTAAAAATTAAATCTCACTACCTGCAAACTGAGGTAAAGTAGCCAATAACTCCTAATACTGTAAAATGCTCATGTTCATTTTTCACTTAAAACTTTATTTTTTAATTTATTTTGTGGCTTTTAATACTGCTTAGGTCTACGATTTGATTGTTGATTGTGTATTATTTTTATTTTGTATGATGGCTTTTATAAAGCACCAAAATGTGTTGTCTTTAAGTGTTATTCAAAAATAAATGAAATTAAATGTTCCACCTTGTGTTCATAACTCATATAGACAACCTATATATTTGTAGCAGTTAAAAATATAAAAGCATTTTATCATAGAACATATGCGTTCAAGTCATTGACTGACTATGAATTGGATTTTAATACACTTTTAAGATCAAGACAAAAATAGTGTCACTGACCCATAAATCATCTAAGAGGCATTGGCACGCATTATTATTAATTAGAACAGAAAGATTATTGCTTGACTTTGTCATGAAGAAGCAGTCTAATTGTAACGAGTATTAATAATTTTAATAATCCAAAATCATGTGTTTTTTTTTTTTTTTTACTCAAGCACCTACCCATGCATGCAGAAGATTTTTTGGCCCATGCACGCTCACTGTACTCTGCGGTCTCTGTCACGATGTTGAAAATAAATGCGATAGACCATGAGGGCATATCACATACTTACAATGCCAGACAGGAAAAGAACAGCACAGCACGTTGTGCTTGAGATACAGGATCTCAAGTTTTTATTGGATTTATTTTATTTTATTTCTCACATTAGCATCAGATTACTCTGGAGATATAGGTACAGTATAGAAGTAACGTTGACAGAATTCAAATGAGAAGGACACAGCAAACAGAAACTCTGTGTTACCCCAGTCAAAACACTGTCCTGGCCTCACACTCCCCCATCCAGTGCTATGAGGAATTCTGAGCATGTTTCACTCTCTCCTGTGAAAGAAGTACTTTGGACACAAACTTGTCACTGCAGGATGTGAGGAACTGTGTTTATTTGCATAAAAGGTCATTTTCATCCATAGTTGCACAGCTGCTAAAAATTATTATCAATGCTACATTCTTTAGTTCTCCAAAGAGCTGAATGTGTATTGTATTTTATGTGAACTTCTTTGTGATTTGGAGAGCAATTCACATGCATGTAGCTTATCAATGATTCAGTGATTGTTGTGTAGCAACACAGACAATGCAGCATACTGTATAATTAATCTTTATTCATCAGGGGTCTCCTGCTTTACCCTTGAAGGGCTCTCCAAGCAAGAGAGTGCTGGTGTAAACCTCAAGCTTTACAATAAAAGATGGAGAAGACCAGTGGATGAGATCAGTCAGAACCAGGATCTGGAACGTTATAAAGAGCATGGCAAATTGGATTCAGAGCGCTTTCCAGAAGTTGTGACAAATGAGACTCATAACTTATCCATTAAGGTGAACAGTCAAGAATGTATTAACTCATATTTATAAAATACTCTCTCATGTGTACATTTGTAAGTAATGTGTATATTTGTTCATCAGAGAGATATGGACCATATCTACTACACATCCAAATTCTATGGGCCCACAGATAGTCCAGACAAGGATTTGTGGGTAAATATTGAGCAAATGGACATGGGAAGAGTTCATGGAATTCTTTCCAACACACATCGGCAAACTTTGGTACGATCATACAATCACCAACAAAGTTTCTTAAAAGTATTTTTTTTTGTAATGCATTTTTGTAATTGTTAATCATTTTTGTGCACACAATTTAGTGGGGTTTTCTTTGTCTTTATAGAGAGTGAATCTATCCTTCGATTTCCCTTTCTACGGACATTCATTAAGGGAAATATATGTAGCTACAGGGGGTGAGTGATATATATTTGACCTTTAAGCATTATTTGAAATAGAAAACTTTTAAAACATACATTTCTTTACTGTCACTTTTGATCAATGTGCGCATCCTTGCTGAATAAAAGTATTAATTTCTTATTAAAAAAACAGAAGTGCATATTTTAAATATATTCAATTTCTATTCAGGTTTCATCTACACTGGAGATGTTATCCACAAAATGCTGACTGCTACTCAGTACATCGCTCCTCTCATGGCTAATTTTGACCTGAGCATCTCACAGAATTCCACAGTCATTTACTGTGATAATGGTAAAATGAGATAGACTGAAATTTGAATGTGCCCTGATTTATTTGCATTGTTGTTATGTTTGAATGGCTGTATTATGAATCTACTTTCTGTAGGCACAGCTCTTGTTGTGCAGTGGGACCGTGTGTATCTCCACGATGCGTCTCATCTCGGCAGTTTTACCTTCCAGGCAGCTTTATGCAAAGATGGCAGAATCACCTTTGCATATAAAGAGGTTGTTTTTTTTTAGATACTTTTGGGTTTTACAGCTGCCATCACTGTTTTGTAGATGAAGCAAGGTTTGGTTGTATAATCTCATCTGCTTTTAGGTTCCCATTGACATTAGCAAAATCACCTCAGTGAATCATCCTGTGAAAGTCGGGCTCTCTGATGCATTTGTGGTCCTTCATAAGATTGAACAGCTTCCCAGTGAGTACTGTTACTCTTCTTGAAAGGGAAAATAATATTTATATTTTTTAATTAATTCTGCCTTTACCTGTGTTATTTTAGTATTTACAGTATATATTAATATAGAATTTATTAGTATTTTGAATGAGCTTTTTTAAAAATCTTTTTCAGTTATCATTTCAATTTTACTTTTATTAATTTTGTATGCTCATGTCATTTTTTATTAAAATGTTTTTTTCAGTATTTCTATTTAGCATTATTTTTGCTTCAGTTTTAGCTTTAGTAATTATAGTACTTCAACTTTTATTTTAATAATGAAAACAATTTGAATCATTTGTTTTAATTATCAATAATGATACCAGCCTTCCGTTATATTGTTGTTGTTGTTTTTTTCATGACAGATGTTAGAAGAAGAACAATATATGAATATCATCGGGTAGAGCTCTTAAAATCCAAGATCGCAAACATCACTGCTGTTGAGATGCTTCCTCTACCAAGTGAGTCCAAACTGCTGACAGAACTAGATTCAAATAGCTCTGCATAGATCTCTAATTAATATCTTTCTTTAGTACTGAGACCAATTTAACTTTGTGTTTAAAAGGCCCTGTAACTGTTGTTTTCCATGACTGGACTTGAGTGTACTTAATCACTTATTGTAAGAAGTACCCACGTCTTTCACACATCTCTATTAAAATGTTGCTCCTCCTGCTGTCAGCCTGCCTTCAGTTCTCCAGCTGTGAGACGTGTGTTACGGCTCAGATCGGCTTCAACTGTAGCTGGTGCAGTCGCCTGCAGAGGTACACACTTGAATAGTCAAATAGATTAAGTGCAGTGTGCTTCAACTTTAAGGCTAGGGACTCAACAGCTGCAAATAATGTTTCTCCTGCAGATGTTCCAGTGGTTTTGACCAGTATCGTCAGGACTGGGTTGACAGTGGGTGCTTAATTGAGGTGAATCATCTTTTTGACTCATTCCTCTTTTCCACTATCTCCCATTTTTACTAACTTTATATAGTTGTATTTTAAGACAAAGAGCCAAAGCTGTGACAGAAAGCAGTCTGTCATTAGAAGCAGCACTCCGGCGGTGCAGACAGGAGTGACGGAAGTGTCTATAACTACAACAACATCACCCACATCAGCCTCCTCAGTCACCACCAAACTCACCAGCACACCCTTCTTCATAAGAAACCTTCCCACAAGCATTCTCGCTGACGGTATGTATCAGTCTTACTATGTCCTGCAGATCATTGAGAGGATATGTTTTATTTTTTTCATTATATATCTCGCTTTCAAATGAGGTCTCCAAATGAGACCAATTATAAGAGCCCTACAAACCAAGATAAAATTGACACCTGCACAGCATTTTTTCCTTAGGCCATAACCTTTTACAACATGACACTTAATCCATAATGAAAATCTGACCTTTCATCTGCAGAATAAACTTCCAGTTTTTGTATGTTTAACATGAAAAACTTTTGGTTTCTGTGCTGCATGTTACTTTGAAATTAAAATTCTGTCAAATTCTGTTATCATTTACTACTCTACCCTCATGTCGTTCCAAATTTGACTTTCTTGCATCTTTGAAACATATAATAAGATATTTCTAAGAATGTTGGTAACCAATCTGTTTTGGTGCTCCAATTTATTTGGGGGAAAAAAATATCAAAATACCTTCTATGATACCTGACCTTCTAAAATACCTTTTATGTTCCACAGAAGAAAGAAAGTCACAAAGGTTTGGAATGACATGAGGGAAAGTAAAATATGACAATTTCATTTATCTCATTAAGTCTTTGCCCTAGCAACCACACAAATACCATAGCAACTAGGAGTATATCAAGAAACAAACATGACGGTTCGGTACGTACCTCGGTTTTGACGTCACAGTTCGGTATGGTTTCAGTACAGCAAGGGGAAAAATTTAACATAAAATTGCTTTTTTTATTATTAAACTGGTTTTCTGAACAAATTGCTCTTTCTTTAAAGGGGTCATATGATGTTGCTAAAAAGAACATTATTATCTACACTGCCCAAAACTTGCATTTGAATCGTCAGTGGCAAATTCATTAAATATGAAAACGTACTTACAGTCTGTGAGTCAGAACAGCCAGCATTGTAGT
>NW_015652169.1:277143-277707 GCF_001515625.1 Sinocyclocheilus rhinocerous
TGATTGGCCAGCTGTCCAGTGCGTTGTGATTGGCCGAATTCCAATAGCGTGTGACGGAAATGTTACGCCTCTTACCATACTGTAATGCTGTGTCCCGGCGCGACGAGACAAAAACATTAAAACCCATTAAAAATTAGGCATTTGTTGCATCCAGTGGGGACATAATTACGGATTATAATGACTTATACTGTCTTTTTACGCGTTGCGTTGCATCGCGCCACGTAAACATAAAATCATGTCTGCATTTGTGATTGGAGAAATGACAAACAACAAACCCTAATCTACACTGCCCAAAACTTGCATTTGAATCGTTAGTGGCAAATTCATTAAATATGAAAACGTACTTACAGTCTGTGAGTCAGAACAGCCAGCATTGTAGTCTACTCTTCCAAGTTCAGGTAACAGTCCCCCATAAAATGCGCTGCACACTTCTGAATATTTGGGTTGGGTTTCTGGAACAGTGTTGTAAATACAACTTAACCACTAATTTCTAGTTGTGTCCTCTTTTGGAAGGCCAAACAAAGTAGTTTCGCTTTCACAACAAAACACAGCGTCACACACGGC
>NW_015652169.1:280377-301753 GCF_001515625.1 Sinocyclocheilus rhinocerous
TACTTACAGTCTGTGAGTCAGAAGCGCCAGACTGTCCTTGCAAAGTTGGAACTGCCCCACTTTATAGAAACTGCCTTTGTGTGTAGACGGCATTGTAGTCTACTCTCCCAGGATCAGGAAACGGTCCTCCATAAAATGTGCTGAACACATCTGGATATTTGGGTTGAAGTGTTCTGGAACAGTGTTGTAAATACAACTTAACCACTGATTTCTATTCGTGTCCTCTTTTGGAAGGCCAAACAAAGTATTTTTGCTTTCGCAACGAAACACACAGCGTCTTCACAGCATGGCGGTGGCAGCAACAATAAAGTTACTCCTTCTTTCTTTGCGTGAACATTTGGGCGGCGTTATGCAAATCTTCCCACACAGTGACGTAGACATGTGGGGGAGTGTTTGAACGAGGTGTTTTAGGTAGGCGTGGACGAGTCTTAACTTTTATAAAGAATATCTCTTTGGGTTTGAGACTTTAGTCTTTGCAACTTTAGGGATCTTATCTATTCACGAACAGCTTGTAACACTCCAAAGCGAAAGGAAAACTTGAAATCACATCATATGACACCTTTAAATAAATTAAATTATAATTAAAATTTTCCAAGGGATAAAAATCTACCTCAGCTTATGCTCTAAATAGTGAGCCCTTTTACATTAGGCTACTTATAAGGTTACCAAACTGAAATTTAATTACTATTTATTTTTAAATATAACTATCAACACTTAACTTGTATGCATTAAAATGTAAAAATATAAAATTTCTATTTGTTGTTGAAATATATTTACACAGTGGCTGTCATAACTGTTTCATAATAGATTTATTTAAACATACATTAAATAATTAAGACCACTAACAGGTACAGTAAAATATAATGAGTATATAGTCTAATATTTCGCTAAATGCTCTTGTCTAGACTTAATTTCTCTTGCAAACTAATGAGCTGATGACTTTCCTGAGGTAAATGAAATGATACGTGATGTTTTGTTTTGACGTCTTTCCGTGGTTGAAACACTGATTGAGCGAATACATGCGGCATGAGATGTTCATTCATGTTTATTTCGGGTTAAAACTAGTACTAAAAAGGAAGGGATGATCAAGCTCATTCGCATGTGAGGCGTTTATTCAGCAAACTGTCACGCCACATCAAAGAGCATCAAAATGGCATTTATTGTTTAAATTTCCTGAAAGAAATTGACAATTTGAAAGATGAGACTTTGTTTCTTATTAAAAGTAACAATAAAACTGGAAGTTTCCCATGAAGTTTCACTCGTGCAGTGGTTAAAACAATGCTGTATCGAACATTTTCAGTAAGGGTCTTTTGTAACGAACCAATAGCAACCTATTAGCAACCATGTAGAAAAGCCCGGAACCCAATGACATTGTGGCATTTGGGCAAGTGCAATTCACATATCTTTTTCAGAAAATGTAAAAATCTGGTTATAATTGTTGTTTTTTACAGGCAAGTGTAAATATCCTCTTCTGCTCTTTTTCAGACTCTCAGATAGACATTATAGAGAAGCAAACAGAGGAGCAGATGCAGACTGGTCTGCTCATAGGCATCCTCATCACTATGGTCCTCATGGTGGTTGCTGTGTTGGCCACTATATACATGTACTATCATCCCACCTCCAGCGCCAGTCTCTTCTTCATAGAGGTGAACGTCATAACTAAAGCATATACAGCTAATGGAAGTGAACAAATATTTTTAGCACATTAATATACACTACCTTTCAAAAGTTCTGAATTTTATTCTTGATATCTAGAGACGACCAACACACTGGCCAGCCATGGAATTTCGACGGGGATCAGGACACCCGTCATATGCAGAGGTAGAGGCCACGGGACAGGATAAAGAAGGATTCATTGTGATGGACCCTAGAGGCAGTTTTCTTGTGTCAGACAGGAGAGAGAGCTTGTTTCTGACGGACCAGAGGGAAGGATTTATTGTGGCTGACCAAAGAGAACGTTTCCTTATCATGGAACGCCTCTAAGGTTTATGAATTAGCTCCTCTGTTTTTGAGAGGAAGTTGCACTGGATGCTGGGATGAATGTGGTATTTGTTTGACCTTATAACAGCAAGTACTTAAAATGTGAGTGATCTATTGCACCATTACACCAAAGTGCAATGTAAACAATGTGGACACATAAATGTTTTTTCCAACACAGTGAAGCTAGTGGAATTGCAGCGCTCAGGGAAAACCTTCACACCTGAGCTTTTATTTAATTTCTCTCCAGAAGCCCAATTTAAACCATGGTCTGATAATGTTCCTGAGAGTCCCTTTGTTGGTGTCTCTCTTCTAACCAGATGGGTCATTAAAGCCTGTGTATTGCAAACACCTCACAGAACGTCCTGTGTAAAACATGGAAGTTATATTTTTGCTATAAATAATACCTTTATACTCCAAATTCATGTGGATAATGTTAAGGTACAGTTATAGAAGAATCTTAAAAACTTTCATAGTTCTTTAAAATATTCTTGATTCAAATATTTTGCAGTGTATCAGAGAAACACTGAGATACAATTGAAAAGTTGATCTAACACACACACTCTATACAAATAGCACTACCTGAACACACATCCAAGGTAATCTCATGAATTGCAATAGTAACCGTACATGCCTCAGTTAATGTCCTTATAATATCTGTGCTTTGTATTTGTAATATGTAGTTTGATTTGTATATTTGAAATTTTTCAAACAGAAATATAGATCTCAACAACTGCAATGTTATATTGATGATTTCAGTAAACTAATACCATAAATTGTTCAGGTTATGTAATCAGAACAACTCAATTCAACAACAGTAACAACAAAAATCTGTGTACAAAAATGTACTATAATTGAAATATAGTCAAACAAAAAATCCATTAATTTACATAGATCATTTACACTTTACAATAAATCAATGTCTTTACAATAGTTTGTAAATGTCTCTATTATCAAATCTAACAACATAAATTTATATTATCAGCACATATAAATTTACATTTCTGCCATATGTACATCAATTTGACATAGTCACCACTGGTACGCTACTACTAAATATATTGTAGAAACGTAATTTTCTGTAAAGCTGATTTGCAACGATTTGTATCGTGAAAAGCGCTATACAAATAAACTTGAATTGAATTGAATATAAATTTCTGCATGATAGGTGACACATGGCTAGAATAATCTACTCTAAATCTGACAGATAAATCAATCAGAAAGATTAATCCAGGAAATATTTGGTCAGGCATTCGAATTAATCTATATAAGGGATAGTTCACCATCTCTTTCATCTGTGGAATATAAAATAAAGATTTTGAGAAATGCTTTAAATGTCATAATAAAAGCTTGGTTTTCAACATTGAGTGAGTAAATAATGGCAGAATATTCATGTTTGGGTGAACTATCCCATTACTTCCTTTTACAAGATTTATTTTTAATTAAAAGCTTAATTTAATGATGAGCTTGATTCACAGTAATGGTCAAATATGCCAAAACAAAGCTCCACATCATAGTGTAATTTGACATTATTTTAGTTTATTATTTATTATGAGGGGAGAGAGGTAATAAAGCAATAGTTATTTGTTTGTGTAAAATGGCATCAATGCATGAGCGATAGTTTATTTGTCCATAAAATCTTATCTATGAGCCATGAGCTTCAAGGCACATGTGATCAGTGGCTTTTTTTAAGTTTGTAGTTATTTAATTTTGTGATTATGCTTGCTGATGTATCCCACTATCCTCTTTATGCTTCTTTATCTGAAATTTACAGGAGATTCAAATAAGTTTCAGCAACAGATGTATGTTTTGAACTATTTTAGACCTTTGATTAATGCAACGGAAATAAATGAAGCCCATATAAAGATGATGGGTACAATTTCTGCAGCATTTTAAAATAAAACAATTACACATTTCACCTATAATTACACAGATAACATTTTCAAAAAAAATATGTCAGTTGTCAGTATTGATTATGAGTAACTCTTACCTTGTTTTGGAGGTGCTGGCAGTCGCCTCCTCAGTTTCCGAGATGAGCCAATGGTTTGTGTCTAATACAAAAGTATTACGACAGTTATAGTCATTATAAGTCACATGGGCATGTAGGAATATGTGTATGAATATTACTTAAAATATGAAGACAACACCTTGGTAAATTGGGTCTGTGGAGTTACATTAAGACCTGCATTTTTCAGAGCAGCAATTCTTGAGGAAATGTCTAAAACCTTGAAAAAAAGCACAGATCAAAGCAAAAAGATATCAAAATGAAAATAAAATGTTTTTATTGTGAACAGCAAGGCTTTGCAGAGAGACTGTTATATGAAATGTTATTGGCAGTTTTGGGACACCATGGTTAGTATGTTTGCATAATTCTATACAGTATGTAGTATGTGTAGTATACAGTATATACAGGTCTATATAGTATGCACTGTATATAGGAAATCTACATTATTTGAGTGTTATTTTAATATTATTTTTATATTCTTGTAGTGTTTATCAATATTTTTAGTTCGTTTTATCCTTATATTTTGAGTTTTCATTTTAATTTTAGTTAAAGTTTAGCCATTTTGTTATGTTTGTCATTTATTTAGTTGTTGTTTTTTCTATTTCTATTAAGCTTTAATTTATTTTATTTCAGTTTCAGTTGGTAATTATGGTACTTGTTTTTTAAATTTCTGTTCTACTGTCCGTTTAAGTTTTTCTAACGCCTATTTCTAATGTCTGTTTGTGTTTTTCATCTATTATTTATATTTCATTTAATTTTAGTTTGTTTTAGTAATTTTGTTAAGTGCTTTTATTCGTTTGTTTGTTTTTTTAATTTCTCTATTTTCTTTCTTTCTTTCTTTTTATTTTAGCTTTTTTTTCAGTTAGTTTTCAAAGCAACATTTCTAATTTCCATTTAAGGTTTTCATCTTATATTTTTATTTATTTATTTTTTATTTTAGCTTTTTTTTTTCAAATAACGAAAACAATTTAAATAAAGTAAACAAAAACATTTGTTATGTTGCTCATTAATTCAAATGTAACTGCATGAGAGAGCTATGAGATGCTGCAGCTGAGATTCAGAAAAAGAGAGATAGAGCACAGCGTCCAGGCCGAACACACCTGGAGCTCAGACTGCTGCACCTGGGCTGCTGCAGAGGCCACCTGGTCCTCCAGATGAGCGAGCTCTCCTTCAGTGGTGGATCCACGGATGCAGCGCGCACACTCCTCCAGATCCCGCAGTTCAGCCTCAAGCCCGTACACTGTCCCTGCCGCCACATACACCTGCACACAGTGAAATGAATTCGAATAAATTGAGAAGCAGCTCATAAATGCCCAGTGGCGTGAGAAATGCTCATCTCAGGAAGAATCCGTACATTCTCCTCCAGTCTGCCGAGCTGCTCGTCCAGTCTTCTGGCCTCGTCAGGGGGAATGATCGAGACGTCACTGTGGTCTAACTGGCATCGTCCATTTCCCATAGATCCGTGAATCAGATCCTCAGTAGCGTTCAGTACTTTCAGCACCTCTGTGGTGATGCTGCGCAGTGATGCTGCTGAGTACTTCTATTCACGGTAAATACACAGAGGAAGGTACTGTAACGTTACACAATAACATTCACATTCATATAAATGG
This sequence comes from Sinocyclocheilus rhinocerous, assembly GCF_001515625.1. Taxonomy (NCBI): domain Eukaryota; kingdom Metazoa; phylum Chordata; class Actinopteri; order Cypriniformes; family Cyprinidae; genus Sinocyclocheilus; species Sinocyclocheilus rhinocerous. The sequence continues at coordinate 285,970 of NW_015652169.1, forward strand.
AAATTAACGGGGCATGGGGCAAGTCTAGTGTGACCACACCTACATTATCAAAATTATTAATACTGATTTAATGAATACAGTTAACATTTAAATACTTTTTTGGATGGACCAACTGCATGCCATATATTTTATGTGGGCTATACATCTAAAACAGGCTTAGAAACTGAATCAATTATTTATGGATGCCCATTACCAACCACATAAGAACAAAAATAATGCTTTGTTAAATCTTAATTAGTTCATAAAAAGTCACAATTAAAAGATAAAAAGTCAATTATGAGATTTAAAAAATGTGACCCTGGACCACAAAACCAGTCTTAAGTCGCTTGGGTATATTTGTAGCAATAGCCAAAAAAACATTGTATGGGTCAAAATTATCGATTTTTCTTTTATGCCAAAAATCATTAGGATATTAAGTAAAGATCATGCTCCATGAAGATATTTTGTACATTTCTTACTGTAAATATATCAAAACTTAATTTTTGATTAGTAATATGCATTGCTAAGAACTTCATTTGGACAACTTTAAAGGTGATTTTCTCAATATTTTGATTTTTTTGCACCCTCAGATTCCAGATTTTCAAATAGTTGTATCTCGGCCAAATATTGTCCTATCATAACAAACCATACATCAATGGAAAGTTTATTTATTCAGCTTTCAGGTGATGTATAAATCTCAATTTAAAAAAAAATGTACCCTTATGACTGGTTTTGTAGTCCAGGGTCACAAATGTAAAATATCAAATTTTTGACAGATTATGTCATGATTTTAAGTTTTATCTCAATTATGACTTAGTATGTCATAATTTCTACTTTTTATCTCATAATTATGACAAAAAGCATGAAATGTAGAAATTATGACATACTAAGTAATTTTTATCTCATAATCATGAGCCGAAAAGAACATCTCTGTTCATCAATTTGCACTGGCTACCAGTAGCTGCTCGCATTAAATTCAAGGCATTAATGTTTGCCTACAAAACCACCACTGGCTCTGCACCCATTTACCTAAATTCATTACTTCAGAGTTATGTGCCCTCTAGAAGCTTACGTTCTGCTAGTGAACGGCGTATTAATGACTTAGTATGTCAGAATTTTTACATTTTATGGAAGCTTTTTTGTGTGTCTACATTTTGAAGGTTATAATGAGAGGATCTGCAAGTGAGCTTGCATTGAGCTTGCATTGAAAACAAATCTGCTGTTTGGAGAGGCACTGAGTGGATTTAAACACCTCTGACTGGATCATTGCTTGGGCTCAATGTGTTCAACCAACATATCTATGATGGGTTACAATGCTCAATGCTGTGAAAAAAAAAAAAACCTTTGACCCAACTTGAATAAATCTAAATAGAATATTATAATCCACTTTCTTCATGTGGCAGCCATAATCATAATCACGATTATTTATTGATTAATTGTGTCCTAACAGAATGTAAAATATGTAAATAATAGGGAGCCCAGTGTCAGATAGCAGATGAAAACATACAGAAAAGAGAACAAGTACAGTAGCCAAATAATGAGTGCAGAAATAAGAGCATACTGTCCATATTAGCATACACAATCATCACCTGCTGTAGTATATTGGAGATTAAATGTAGGTTTTTCTCTATGTCCAGCATGTGTGCATCCTAATAAAGATCAAACAGAGGCACAAGACAAAGAAAGAAATAAGAAATAAAGAAGAGCTTCAGAGAAATAGGTTAAGCAGATTAAATAAAAGCATGTTAGTTGCAAGCAACTAAGGTTACTTCAGCCTGTAGTGTTTAGTATAGTATACTGTAATTAGTTGTTACCTTGTAGATCTCCTCTGGTGACAGATACTCCTCCTGACCAGATGGGGTGCTGTGTTGAATTGTGGGGTCCCTCTGTTTCTCACTGTTTTCAGTCAAGTCACCTTGACTATTGCCGTCCTTCACTTGAACTCTCTCTTCTGATGATTTGCTGCATTGTTTGTCTTCTGTCTCCTCAGTATCTTCAGTGTTGCTCTTTAGTGCCACAACTTCATTGATCTTGCCCTCTTCCTTCATTTCTTTTTCCTGCACCACCTTCGATTTTCCACCAACAAAGCATCCCTTAGATATTGTGTTGTCATCCGTTTCCTGTTCAGTTATATTCTCCTCCTCTTCCATCATCTCATGTTTCTCTCCCTCACTTATCTCTCTGTCTAAAAATACCCTCTCACTAGTGTAAGCTTCTATGTGTTCTTCCATATCATCCAAAGCCTTCACTACAGTATTGATGATACTATCAAATTCCATCTTTCCATCTTCACTTATCAATCTACTCAAAGCCAGTTCACAGGATAACACCTCCTGCTCCTCAATGTGATCAACCGTCTCTGTATTCTCAGCTCTGCTCTGCTGACCTTTAAGTGCGCTTCCACTATCTTTTATTTCTGCATTTTTCTCTTCAGTCTGAACTTCTCCCTTGTTCTTTGTCTCTTCAGTTCTCTCTCTAACTATCTCATTTTGTGCATCTGCCTCATCAAGTGTCTGTTTTTGGCTCACAGAGCTAATTTCTTCTGACATTTGGGTCTCACCCGTGTCATTTTGCTCACTAACGCCCTGCTTTGCCACAGTGTCCTTTTGCCTTTTCTCTGATCTCTCTTCTTCTGCTTTTTCAACCATCTCTACATAGTTTTGGGTTTTCTTGTCATATTGTATCACTTTGTTTCCATCTGTCCTGTCATCTACCCCCAGCACCTCAGTTCTTATTGACTGATTTATACCCTTGGTTTCAGTTTGATACTCACACCTGTCCAGTTGATCTTCAGTGGAAGAGAGTAGTGTCTCACTGACCTGACTGGTCAACTCTCTCAGTTTGGAAGTCAGATCATCTTCTTTCAACATCTCAGTTGATCTCACTTGATTTGTGGATTCAATTCCATCTGATCTTTCTTCTGAATCAGCCTCAATCGTCAATGCAGCATCTCCCACTTTTTCTTTTGTTTCACTTTCTTCATTCCCCATTTGATACTCCAACCTGTCCAGTTCATCCTCAGTGGAAGAAAGTTGTGTTTCTCTGACTTGACTGGTCAGTTCTTTCAGTTTGGTAGTCAACTCCTGATCTAAAGATCCAACTATGCCAAGGGCCCCATGATTGGAATTGCTGGGAGCATTGAGACCAAGTTCAAATGGATCAGGGGTCATGGCTCCAGAGCTCAAGATGTCAGGAGTAGCAGTGTCTGAAGTGTCTGCTTCCAGATCATGATCACATGGTCTTTTTCCATGCAAGCCTGAGTCTTGTTTCACATAACGTCTCTTCACCAGAGCATCTGAGAGATGGCTACTGGAATCCTGCCAAAAAAGAATCAGAGTCATGAAATGTCAAAAATAAATGAATAAATAATTTTTATATCCACGCATTATCGTTCAAAAGTTTTGGGTCAGAAAGTTTTAAATAAATAAATTTTTTTTCAGCAAGGATGAATTAAATTGATGAAAAAGACAGCAAAGGTTTTTGCATTGTTAGAAAAATTTGATTTTTTTTTTAATAAATGCTGTTCTTTTAAACTTTCTATTCATCAAATAATCCCAAATGTTTCAAGGTTTCTGCAAAAATATTAAGCAGTAAAACTGTTTTCAACTGTTTTTTATTTTATTTTATTATAATTATTTCTGAAAGATCATGTTACACTTAAGACTGTGGCTGGTAAAATTCAGATTTGCCATCACAGGTATAAATTGCACTTTCCAATATACTTTAAATTGTATTAACATTTCACAATATTACTGTTTTTACTATATTTTTGGTAAGTATTAGAGACTTCTTCCAAAAAAAAAAAACTTACCCCAAACTTTTGAACAGTAGTGTGTATATAGTGTCTATATACTGTATAACATACACAACCTTAATTATTTTTATTTTAATTAATGATATTAATTTTTGGTCTTTTCATTCTGCTTTCTATAGACTGGTCAGAAATCATGAAATTAACTGCACATTTTTTAATATAATAATAGCAAGAAATTGAAAACAAAAAATAGTATAAAATAATAAAATAAAATAACACAAATACTTTGTGAACTTAATACAAAATATTTTCAGATAATATTTTTCGTTTTGACTTCAGTACCAATTATTTAATTTTGGAAACAACACAGTATAAATGGGTATTTATATATGGAAATATATAGCTGGCTTTATTTTTTAGATATGAAGGGTGCTCACAAGGGGATCATCATATGTGGGTGTAGTCGACATCAAAAGGTTTAAAAACCCCTGTTCTAAATCAAAGCCAAGACATGTTGTATAATAAACAGTCATTCTTACCGGGACATCCGAAGACAATACCAACTGTCCTTTCCACTCTGCCTCCTCTCTCTTATTTTTCCTTCTTCGCCGTGACCTCTTGACCCTGCTTTCCTCTAGGCCATCCTCGCTGCTTTCAGCACCTCCTGGATTTAAATTTTTATCCATGATGTTTGGGCGGCGGGTGGATGAGGGTCGCCTGTGTTCTAGTGGCACTTTTCTTTTCAAGAAGGGCAGCAGAGTTTTCTGGGACTGGTGTAGTGGCCCATCTTGTCCTGCGGAGTCCTCAGTGTCGGCATTCAAGTTGTGTGCAGTGAGATGTTGTGCTTGTGCGTTCAAAGGCAAGGTTGCTTGACGGCTGTAGGACTCTGGGTAACTCAACTGCTTATTGGCAGACATTTTACGCCGAAGCTCTTCCAGTGCAGCGCCCCAGACCCCATTAGCTTCAGGCTCTGTTTCTGAGCCTATCTCATCGTAAGCTAACACCACGCCAGACTCTCTTTCCAAGACGCTGTAGACCAGACTTTTGCGCTTAGTTAAAAGGCCTGGTCGAGAGAGCAGGTTGCTCTGATAAGCAATCCAGTTACCATCAGGACTCTGTAATACTGAAGACATACACACAGCATTTAGACATGTATATAAATGAAGAGGTTCAACAGTTTAAAAGTTCAAAATTATTTAAAATCTCTGTCATAAACAAGAAGAGATGATTAACTATAGTTAAGAATCATATGGATTTAAGTCAATGATCTAACTGGAATTGTCCAAATGGTCGACACTCCTCCAGCTAGGCATGGCCTTGACAGGCATTGGTTCTTCTTTCTTCATTTCCAGAGTATGACTTGTAGAGGATGAAAGTCTTGACCCAATGTTAGCATGCTGGCCTGTTTTCTCATCAGTCAAGAGACAGAAAGCTGAGCGAGACCTCTAAGGGAGAGGAAACATTTCATTCAAAACATCGAAACAAAAGAACCAATCCAAAAGCATGGCCAAATTGCAGGTAACTTAGTCTTTAAAAGAAATAAAAAGTCACTGTACCCAAAGAGAAGCATCAAAGGCACTCTGGGTTTGATCAGGAGAGATTCCCTCACTGTTCTGGTCCAGATTACATCCAGACTTCATCTCAGACAGATCCCTTTTCCGGCGGACAATCTGACATTTAAATATTCCAATATAATACGTTTATGCAAACAGTGTCAAAATTGAAAAAATAATAATATGATAATTTAAAAATATCATATAATAATTTTAAATGTAATATTATATCAACACGTATATTCCTATTCAACATAAGTTAAATAATACAATTCTGCATTGTCTTTTTGATGTCAAATCAAGAGTGTGAATATATACAGATAGGCAGACCTTGATACATTCAGATTAATGGATAATCTCAAATTGTACATTTTAAAAGCATTAAAATAAATAAATAAAAATATGTATTACATAATTATGCCTTTGAGTTCTAAACAGTAGTGTGTAAAATACGTGTAAAATAATGGGTAAAATATGCTTACCAAGATTGTATTTATTTGATAAAAATACAGTAAAACAGTAATATTTTGAAATATTATTATAGTTTAAAATATCTGATTTCGGTTTTAATATATTTTAAAATGTAATTTATTCCTGTTATGGCAAAGCTGAATTTTCAGCAACCATTACTTCAGTCTTCAGTGTCACATGATCCTTCAGATATCATTTTCATATGCTGATTTGGTGCTCAAGAAACATTTCTCATTATACAATATTTGTGCTGTTTAATATTTTTGTGGAAACCTTGACACTTTTTTTTACGATTTTAGATGAAAAGAAGGTTCAAAAGAACAGCGTTTATTTGAAATAATAATCTTTTGTAACATTACAAATGTCTTTGCAGTCACTTTTGTTCAATTTCATGGGTCCTTGCTGAATACACTGAATTCTACACAATGTAAAACTCTACATTCATGAAAGGTCACTGCTGTCATGTGTTACTCACTTTCTGTACTATAGTTTTGGCCAATTCCTCTATCAGCTCTTTTCTGTTCTCTCGCAAATAATGAGCTTCGTTCTGCTTCTCCTACAAAAGCAAATGTCAAATAGCTGCCATGTCACACTTGCCAAGTTACTGAATAGCAATGAATGAACAATCTTGTATCTATTAATGGGAAAGTCTTACTTGACTGTCAGTCTGGCTCTCAGCCTTAGCAATGGCCTCATCTATGGCCTCTTCTGCCACCCGCCGTGCCACATTAATAGTCTCAGCCATGCTGTGCTCTGGAGAGACATAATAATTAAAGTGTTTTCAAATGCCCCTGTATGAAACTAATGGAATCAAAACTACTGATATACAGTAACACACCATACATATCTAAATAATGATTTGATCACAAACCTTCACTTTGCCTGTAGAATGTGGAGTCGCTCTCATACATACTACTCTCATTGCAGCCGCTCTCCTCATAAGTGCTGCCCTCTGTTGCTGCAAAAATGTTACAGCTCATTTCATCAAAAAAACTTTATAACCTTTCATAATCTATCCATTTTCAGTCGCAGAGAATGTATAACTTTAGAAAGTGTTGCATGCTATGAGGAAATACTTAATGCCTCGATTTCTGAGGGCATCAACCTTTATAAAAAAGAACATCCACATAATACAATTTCTAAGTTTCATATCTAATAGTCTTTTTTTCTGTTATTAAAATAAAATTGTCAAGAGTGATAAGGTAGGACGAGAGTGGAATAAAGAGCTTGGCTCAATATTAAATTAGAAAAAAATATGTACAACCGTATACATTAAACATTTCTTTTGTTGTTAGTGTTATTGACAAACTGTTCCTGTGATAAATTGAGCGATTCAACAGCACTTCCAGTTCAGACACATGATTTAATAGCAGTGTCGACAGGTTTCTCTCACTGACAGACACTGTCTCAGTCTCAGAGAGCTGTTGGATGACAAAGCATTTGTTGGGTAAATACTGACATATCAATATGGCCTCAGCCCTACATAGAGCCATTTAAAGTGCTCCCCTCAAGCCGGTAAAGGTCAAACTACCTCTGAAGTCACCGGCTACCACTCTATGAAAACGCCTGCCCTTTTCCTTCAAGCCAGTGTTTACGCCTACATTCTGCTGAGGAGAGCAGATCAAAGTAATGTTATGAATCTAGCTTTTTCTATAAGATAAGCTGAAGACTGATGTTGCGGCTTAAATACCTATCCTATAATGCTATAAGCTTATCGCTCCATTCTTAGCACTTGTCTGACGTTACACTCAGACAGATTATCTCCTAGCTTTTCTCTGCATCAAATTTTCAAAAGCTTGACCACATAGTGCATTGAGTTTTGTGGCCAAAGCTCTTTATTTTTCATGGTCACTGTAATGGTTTTACTCTCCTCCACAGAGAGCTATTGTTCCTCACAGGTTACAGGGGTCTGCTGAGGTGACAAACATCCACATTTATGGTCATCCATTGTTAATGTAGCATTGGCCTTGCTCTAAACTGCTTTCCTCTTCATGGAGAAGACATTCTCTGCTCACAGACCTCAGCAAAACTGAAATGGAGGCTGGGCACAGATCATAACTCATTTAGGGTTGTGCCCACAAACACAAGCAAAGAAGCTTCAAGCTGATGTGGAAGAGAAAAATAATCTTTTACAGATTATTTTACACATCCAAACAAGGGTGCAGTAAAAATAATGTTAACTAGCAGTATATTTTTGGCTATTACTTTCTGGCTGTACTTTAACAGTAGTTTTTTTGTTGTTGTTGTAAAAATTACAACTGTTTACTGTGATTTTCCAGTGAATGGGGAGCAAGAAATTATTTGTGATGACCGTTTGTTAATCGTTTTTTTATTTATGTATTGGTTTTGAGGTGGGTTTTTTCCGTTTTTTCTTCCTTTGTAAATGTGTATTTATTTTTGTATGTTTTGTTTATTTGCCTAAATATGGATGCTCTAAGTTAGGTAGCTTATGTTGTCTTCTTTATGCGCGCTAAAGGAGGACAGGTAGCTCCTAATTATTTTCTATTCGCTGGAGCTCATGCTGGTGAATGGAAGGTGTAAAAACAAGCATAATGTTGTTCTTTATTTATATGATTTGTTAGTGTATAAGTGAATATGAATTATGGTTATTAATTTTATGTTGTTCTAAATGCGATGTGAATTCATCTAATTTAGGTAGTTAAGTTATTGAAGTGTATTTGTGTGTGGGTGACCCCTTTGTCATTTGTTAATGGTACGGTCCTGGTAATATAAGGGCTGGGTTTTGTTTGTTAAGAGAGTTTTTTGGGAGAGGGATCCCAACTGTTAACATCTGAGCTCTGGAACTCCATTTTTTTCCTTTTTTTTTTATTTGTGACGTTTTCTTTATTTTTTCTATGTATGACCAAGTGTATGTTTAAAAAAAATGGGAAACCTATAAAGAATTGAATTTTTTGCAAATCATGCTTCCTGCGTTTATTGGACGAATCCTGACATTATTACATTTTCAATTTCTGATTAATATCTTTCTGTACACCAGAAAACGATAATATTCAGTCTTTTTTTATTTAGGCTATAGTGAATAAAACATTTACCTGTTAATGTAATAAGTAATTATTGTATAGAATTATGTGTATATGCTTGATTTTGATTCGCTATTTAAATGTTAGGAATACAAGAGGGAATGGATCTATCAGGTCATAATCAAAGTACACAGCGACCCTTCCTCCATAAACATGAATAATTCTCATATATCCTGCTGCTGTTAAATTGGTTACAGAGGAGGCAAGTCAGACTAGAGGAGCCCTGTCTGCTTTTTTCTTAACCCTCATGAATTAGTGCTAAATACATGCGTGCACATGCAACCATAAGCTGTGAAAAAGACAGAGCTAGGGTTTGAAGGACAATCTAAAACTGACATATCCACTGAATGCAGATGGCATTTGAAATGCAGCAACTCCTACAAACATGCAACATGTAAACCAGCTCTTTTACCTCCAAAATATATACATTATAAAATGTCATAGTGTGAAAACATCCTTTATTTTCAAGGAAGGTCATACATAACAGTCCAGATGGCAAGTACCTGTAAGCTCAGCTAGCACTCCACGCTCGGCCGCATGCCTCCTGTAGAGGTTCTTTAACACTTTGGCACTGCCAAACCTTTTAAAACGCCTTCTCACATTATTGTAGAACCATTCCAGTGACTCGGTCTTCAGTAGCCTGGAAATACATGAACAAGGCCACATTATAATGCTTATTTAAGAGCATTCCTGAGTTTCTGTTTACGCTACACTGATTAAAACCTTTGACAATGTAAGTGCAGAACATATGATAATGAAGACTATGACATTTGTCCTATAATCATAGACACAAGGACCTATAATCAAGCACACACACAAACATACAAAGAAAGGTCACTATATATACAGCCAAAGGCACTTTTGAGCATGCTCAATATCAGAGACCAGGTTAAGCCTGTGCTACACTAATATTCAGATTCTCACCGCTAAAGAAACAAATAGCTCGATGTTGCCATTGCCACTGATAGCATAAGTCCAATAGCTAGAATTAAAATGAGTTTTTTCAGAGGAATTGCCTGCTGAGAACATATAAGATTATTGTTTTCTTTGTATATAGTAGGGAATATTGTCAAAAAGAAAATTAAAAATCAGAAGAATCTTTATTCTTATGCTCTAGGGAGTAGGCCAAAATTGCCAGGAATTTTAACATTCAGTAATTATCAATCAATAATTATGTTAGCAACATTATATCAACAACCAAGTTTTAATAATCTGTTAAAGAAATATGCAGAGAAATATGAGATGTTGGTAAAGACTACAGTGTTGCTTTCATGCTTAAAATAGCATTCTGTGTCCTTTTACCATAATGTACAGACACTACCTGAGGGCAAATTATATTTGGAAAGAATTTTACTTTAAGATGGACTTTAAATGGGAATTACTTGTTTATGTATTTATTTAATTAACTAGACAAGAAGCCACATATACTGTATACAGATAGCTTAGATACTACATATACCTGTTCTGTCTATAAGCATAGTATAAATTTAAATTGCCTGCTTCCATTCAGTAATGATCTAATACACAGATCTTTGCAATGAAAACTGGAATGAGCATCCGTTTTATTACATGAGGACAGAGAAAATACGAGTGGATGTGTATAGTATCAAAATTCAATTCCACTGATGGACGTAATCTCTGTTCAAGTGTGAGTGTGTATGTATAAGATAGGAAAGAGAAGGAATAATCCTGCTATAAATAAATAAATACATAAATAAATAAATACAGTGATGTTTTGCACAGAAATGCAGGACTTCTGTAGGACATATTAACCTTCCATGCACAGTGTGTGAAGCGTAAAGCTCTTGGGTTTCATTAGCACTACAGATTCACATCACATCTGTAGAAAACCATAATAAGACAGAAGGCCACCCAAAATTTAACTCTGCCTTCACTAGTTAGCAAAATCAAATTGGTTAAACCTAAATTGAAAGTTTTATGTTTGCAGGCCAGTATTTATCCATTAGTGTGTATGTAAGAAGTGCAAAAATATTTTCTGTCTTGGTTCAGTAGGATTCTGACCTACAGCACTCTGTGACATTTACAAAGGCATTTGAACGCAAGTCATGTCATGCTCTATACTTGTATTATACATAATAATTCTGATGACTGTCTTAAGTGTTAAGTGTTATTTGAACCCTCAACAAGAATACTCTGTTATAAACAGTTATTGCACTCTTTCGTTAAACCATGAGTGTAAACAAACCCACAGACATACAGATGCTCACTAACGCTCAAATGACTACTAAGGTGCTTTGAAATATACGTGAGACACAACTCATATGAACATAAATACAAGCAAATTTTCACAGTAGAGAGTCAATTTACAGAACCAGACCTGAAATTAATTAAACAGTTTTTTAAATTGTAAATAAATGTAAAAAAAAAAAAAAAATTACTTTTCATCTTACCAAACCCAAGAGTTTTTTAAAACAGACTTCTCAGTCTATTTATAAGGGATGAACAAATATTACATTTTCCGATGATATTCTATATTATTTTGTCTAAATAAATAAACAATAAATTGCTAAAAATAAATTTAATGATAGATGTGAATTTAGGCATTGCAGCATTATAATGTACATTATGAAAAATGGATATTCATTTTTAGATTTGCTAAAGATTATATTTAACTGTGTTATTAAATTATTAGTGTTTTTAAATATTCGCTTCAAGTGAGAATTAGACATTGCAAAGGTAACCTAAACATAAAAAATACTGTATGAGAAATGAGCATGCACAATTAAATATCCAATACTGACTGATACCGTCAATTAAAAAAATATCTAACATCAACCAATAACCAATACAGTGCCAATATATCATGAATCCCTAGTTTTTAAATCCTGATAACAACCAGAAGCATCATGATCCTTTAACCTGCAGGTGTTTCCTACGAAAGCCCCCTGACGGAGCTCACGCTCACAACAGCTCTGGATAGCGCGGCAGAACTGACCTGGTCTTCTGGCAGGCGGAGCACAGCCAACCTTTGTCCTTCTTACTGTAGGTGCAGCAGCCCTTGCAGACGTTGTAGCAACAGTCCAGGCAGGAACGTTTAGGGTTGAGCAGAAAGGTGAAGGGAGAGCAGCAGCGGATGCAGCAGCGCTCATTAAACCTGTGCTGCCGCGACAGCAAAACAGACCGACTGCCCTCCTCAACCAGTGCCTTCTTCATCTCACTGAAGCGAGAGAGAGAGTGAGAGAAAGAGAGAGTGAGAGAAAGAGAGAGAGAGAGATAGAGAGAGAGAGTTGAAAAACAACTGTGATATAAAGTATAAGTATTTGACTAAAATGATACTTAAGCTGATGCATATTTGTCTGAGTATTAGGATGATGCATTAAAAACATACATAATTAATCTCTATGTAAGGCAGGCTGTAGTGCCCTATAAGTGGATCATGTTCACATGACATCTGCGTGTTGACAGATGTGCTGCATTTGCCCTTCTACGTCTTAAATCTGTCTGTATTTCCAGCCGTACTGCAGCCTCCAGAGAGGAGAGAGCAATTCTGAGCAAAATTGCTCTGACATTTAACAGAGACAAGCAACCTAACACTATTTAATAGAGGGTTGCAACCAGCACATACACATTTTGTTTGTGACATTAGATTTATGCTGCTTAATTACACTGATGTGCCCTTAGGATATGAATGAAAAGTCAGAATTGTAGGGTTAATAGTAAGAAGGCAACTGATTAAATCAAAGTAAATACGAAATATCTTAATCAGGAAAAATGCATTAGTGGTGTGTTTTTCCAGTAAATATTCCTGGAGCCTCTCTTAAAAATAAAGGTGCTTCACGATGCCATAGAAGAACCTTTTTGTTTAAATGGTTCCAGAAAGAACCTTTAACATCTGAAGAACCTTTCTGTTTCACAAAAGGTTCTTTGTGGTGAAAGAAGGTTCTTCAGATTACAAAAAGGTAAGAAAGAGATGGTTCTTTAAAGAACCTTTGATTGAATGGTTCTTTGTGGAACCAAAAATGGTTCTTCTATGGCATCGCTTGAAGAACCTTTTGAAGCGCCTTTATTTTTAAGAGTGATACGTTGATATGCCAGTAGGTGGCGACAAGTGACTACATGTCTTTGTGAGTGACTCTCTGAATCAATCAGTCAGCTGAATTGTTCCATTCAAAATGCTGATTTACTAAGTAAGTAATTACTTCAGAATTATATTCTGGATGTACTACATTCATCATGTTGTCATTTTCAAGTGACCTAGTAGCATCAGTTGCAGTGTTGCTTCACTGCTATTCACATATCCTCTCCCCGTGGCCTTGTGGGATAGTAAAGTGTCTATTGAATGCAGACTTCACAATCTCATCAGAAATAGCAGGTCATCCCTACTCACAAATCCAATACTGTGAATTCGGACATACTACTCTGTTCACGTAAGGTTTTTACCTTATGCGATTTATGTGATTTTGGATGCAACCACTGTATTTATGAGTGAATCAACGAATCACTGACTCATCTGAATCGATTCGTTCAAAAACACTGATTCATTCAGTAATGCGCAAAAAGTTAATTTTGCTTCGACTTTGGTTGGAAATATTTTCTTTGGCAGAGCAAAATTTAAATTTCCAATTGTGCTGCTGGTCTTAATATAATCATGGCTGTGGTTTCCTATGATTTACAGGTGTAAATGAATATCAATAGTCACAGTAGAGTGAAGACATAAGTGGACAAAGAGGACATAAGTAAACAAAAGTGAATGGTTTAAATTAAATTTTTTAATGTAATATTGAAATTTAAATCATTTTAAATAATGTGTCATGATACATACTGTTATAAAAGCAAACCTGTGACTCATAGAGAGAAGAGCTGACAAAAAGGAGCGGAGAGAGGGATGAAAACTAGAAAGGAAGCATTGTATTGAAAATCTCTGCTTGAGGTGTGGCATTTACTTTGTCTCTCCAAACAATGCCAACAGGAAATCATTACGAATGATTAGAGCCACAGCTTGAACGGATCGGCTCCAGTGAATACTGAGAGGGGGGAACTGAGGATAATCTCAGCAGATTAAAAACAGACAGACAGGAAAGAAAAAAATGGAAAAGAAAGAAAACAAAGGCTGTAATGACATAAAACACATGCAAGGGTGGATAATACATTACAATGACGTTGATTTTGTAACTGTGGACTTGGCAAACACAAATTTATAACACTGCATTTTTGCATCTATGTGTGCACAGAAATAGTTTGCTGACAAATTTGTGCCAAAACCTCCCTTTGGGGACATTTTGTGCATGCTTGAAATCAGTGAAAAACACTGCACTAAATCCAAGATGCATGTAGTTTGTAGATTCATCTCTAAATGTAACATTCAGACCACAGAGATACAAACCAGAGATTACTGCCTTCCACCAGTTTGTCTAGACTGAATCAGTGGCAAGATGCATTTAAAGTAACAGCCAAAAAGCACAAAAGAAGATAATAGCTGAAAAATTCTTACAGACCTGAGCAGGATCAATTTCATGTCCCTACAGTCACTCACGGTGATGATACCCCATCAGGGGTCTCTCCAATGAACTTATAATTGGATACTCAGCAGGCAATTTCCACCGAGTTCTCAGAAACATGGTCTGTTGTTTACAAAGCAGGCCGTTGGCAGAGAACAGCAGAGGCGTCCTGTGCCAGTAGGTGCAGATCCAAGCGAAGGTCTACTAAGTGACTCATGCCAGATAGCCAGACTGGGCGCAGGTGTGATGAACAGGGGGTCAACCAATGCCAATATTTTTTACTAAGTCATCTGACACACCAGTATATATCATGAATAACAGGTTATATATAATTAGATATAATCTGCAACTTCAGTACACAATTTAGCATATCCTCTTCTTTTCCCATGCCTGTTATGCAGTATGTATCTATAATACATTTTACAGTATCCTTTGTAAAGTTTCTAATACACTCGAGTTTCTAATGTTTTATATAAATGACACTGTTTTATAGGTCAATATTTGTTGTATATCAGGTGATATTATATATTTTATTAGATGGTGGATTATTTGTTTTGTTTTTAATGTATTTAAACAAATACTGGCCATTTATCAATTTTTCACCATAACATAAAAACAATTATCAGTTTTTTACATACAATGTTAAAATATTTTGTTATAGTTTTAGTTATTGTTATAGTTATAGTTTTCGTAATTTGACTTAAATTTAAGGTTAGACTATATTTTAAGGTGTCCTTGTTACAGTGTAATTATACCTTTAAGTATTGAGTAATATTAATTAAATGCATGTACTTACTATATGGTTAGGGTTAGGATTAGGGTTTATCTTAGCTTGCATGTAATTATGCATAATTTATTGTTATTATAATACTATGTACATGTAACGTGTGTAACAAGGACACCTTAAAATAAAGTGTTACCAAATTTAAATGTATTTGTAATTAAGTCTAAATTCAATCTCATAAAAAATGTTGCATGAGGATTGAGAGGTTCACACACAAGAGAGATCAATCTCAAACTAAATCTACTGTTGTGTTATATGGCGCAAAGACTCCAGAAATTAAGCAATTACATGACCTATTCCTGGAACATCTTGATAACATAGATCAGCAGTGTTATTCCAACACAATAACACATAGCAAACAAGATGTGGTACGCTGGGAATGATTCACTTTAGAGCAATGTAAGAAAACATGTCTAATCAGGGTTTGTTATTCTGTTAAAGGGATAGTTCACCCAAAAATGAATATTTTATATTTATCTGCTTACCCCCAGGGCATCCAAGATGTAGGTGACTTTGTTTCTTCAGTAGAACACAAACGGAGATTTTTAACTCAAACCGTTGCAGTCTGTCAGTCCTATAATGTCAGTCAATGGTAACAAAAGCTTTGAGAGTCATAAAACATACACAATCAAAACCAAATTAAACCCTGTGTCTCGTGACGATACATTGATGTGTAAAGACACAAAACGATCAGTCAGTGCAAGAAACTGAACAGTATTTATATTGTTTTTTACCTCTGATTT
>NW_015652169.1:301816-332445 GCF_001515625.1 Sinocyclocheilus rhinocerous
TTTTTACCTCTGATTCACGCAATGTCCGAACTGTTCGAACTGTCCTGAGCGGCGGCACGTCCTCCTGAGCGCGTTCTCAACAGCCGGCGCATGAGGCGTCTTCTTCTTTTTCTTCTTGCTTTACGGCGGATCGCAGACTTATAAGTGCATTACTGCCACCTATCTCTCAAATGTATCATCACAAGCTGCAGGGTTTAATTTGGTTTTGTTTGTGTATGTTTTATGACTGTCAAAGCCGTGATTCCCATCCACTGACATTATAGGACTGACAGACAGCAACGGTTTGAGTTAAAAATCTCAGTTTGTGTTATACTGAAGAAACAAAGTCACCTACATCTTGGATGCCCTGGGGGGTAAGCAGATAAACATCAAATTTTCATTTTGGGGTGAACTATCCCTTTAAATGCATCGTTGCTAGTCTTTCTATGGAGATTCAGCATAGACAGAACTGAGACAAAATTAGTTCTCTAATTTAAATAAGCTCTCATTAGGAATCAGATTTGGATGCCGACGAAAACATCTTAAAACATAAGCCACACAAATATTCATATAGCTTTAGTATGTATTGCAGTGTAAATTAATCAGCATGTAATTAAAGAAGCAATCCTATCATAATTGTTTGTATAAGGCCAAAATGGCCCACTAAATAGTGTGCTACAAGCCAAAATATCTGCCCAGATTCACTATGTTCTGTGTGCAGTTCCAATACATTTCCTCTTCAAGTAATGGATTAACAGGGGTCTCACAAAAATGACAGAATCTGCCATCTGTTTGAAATCTTTGATTTAATGAAATGGAAAATCATGGATGAGTGCATGGATAGATGGCAGACTCTAGGGTGTATCTCTAGATTTTTTACAAAGTTGATTTAGATCAGTGTTACCCAACCAGGGCTTTGCGTACCCCAGGGGGTACTTAAGTACATCCTAGTGGGCATTTGGAAAGTACATAAAATGGATATAAAATTTTAAAAAGAATTGTGAAGAAGAGACAGTATACAGTGCATCATATACACCTTTCAGTACATCTTACAAGGGTTATGTTAAATATTTTAAGAACAGATATATGATGCCTTGATAATGCATTTAACTGGTTTCCAATTTTTTTTATTACTTTGCCAAAACAAATACTTTCCTACAAGACGGATCTCCTGAGGAAAAAATTTTTACTTTTTAAATCCCTGTATTTTCCTGCCTCTACTCAGAGGGTCTTTTCTAATAATCTTGTTTTTTGCTCTTCCATTCTCTGATAACTCACTCAGTCCTGTTTGAAATTCAGAGATGCTCCCCAGGTGTCAGAGAGGATATTGAAAAGCTAGAAGCATGCAGGCAGAACACACTTGGGAGAAGAAAAAAATGCTGTCGCATAAAATGAGATGGTTTAAGGTTTTGTAGGGACGTGAAAGAGAATTGTGGGGCTTAAGAAATAGCACTAATATTCAAATAGAAATGATCTTTAACTCATTTGAACTACAAAAGTATGAAACAAAAATACCTGGCAATCAATATAGGGCTGTATAGTACAAAAATAACATAGTATATAGGCTAGCCAATCCCAATGCTCTTAACTGGACAAATAAAAACCTGTTTCCTGGAGCTGAGGAAAACTAATGCAAACTGTAATATTATATCACAACGGCTCTGTCTACCTGATATTAACATCCATCTTAAATGAATGAATTACTGTACAAGTGAACATCCAAGACAGATCTTCACACCGGCCATTAACACACATCTAAAGCATGTCTCCTTTAAGCACCTGTGATCAGATTTTGAAGGGAAAAGTCTCTTTTTGTGACTACATAAAATATGATGTCTGTGTGTTTCTGCATTTCTGAGTTACAAACTAGATGCCAAAAAGCCTAAAATGCCTTAAAGCATGAAATAACTACACTGAGGCATTGTTTGTTTTTTTCCAAATTAATTTTTGTGCCATTATTCCTACTTCCTGTTCCAGCAAACAAGCATTTTCAAGAGTGTGAGAGATTAGAGCGGCCAGAGTGCTTCTCTGTCGGTCAGATAAAATCGTGGTGCCAAACAAAGTCGTTAACCAAAGTGTTTTTCTCACCCCGAAGTACCGTGATGAGTAATGTGCTCTTTTGTGCCAATGTGCCACACTTTTTTTTTTTTTAAAGAAAGACAAAACAATGGGGGTAAGGGGGGAAGAGAGAAGGTCAAACAGAGATTACAGACTAAATATATGCATTATGTTCTGTCCTTTGAGAACCAATAGTATTACATAAAATGACTTAAAAGTCAAGTCAGGTAAGACAGTTAGGTGAGTATTCTGCCCATTTCTTACAAATACTTGCTGGGAAGTGCAGCAAATAAGAACACCAAAGAGATATTTGTTTATATGTGACCCTGGACCACAAAACCAGTCTTAAGTTGCTTGGGTATATTTTCAGCAATAGCCAAAAAAACATTGTATGGGTCAAAATTATTGATTTTTCTTTTATGCCAAAAATTATTAGGATATTAAGTAAAGATCATGCTCCATGAAGATATTTTGTAAATTTCTTACCGTAAATATATCAACATTTTATTTTTGATTAGTAATATGCATTGCTAAGAACTTAATTTGGACAACTTTAAAGGTGATTTTCTCAATATTTAGATTTTTTTGCACCCGCAGATTCCAGATTTTCAAATAGTTGTATCTCGGCCAAATATTGTCCTATCCTAACAAACCATACATCAATGGAAAGATTATTTATTCAGCTTTCATGTGATGTATAAATCTTAATTTTGAAAAATTGACCCTTATGACTGGTATTGTGGTCCAGGGTCACATATGTAAACAGAGAGGGCCTTTTAATTTGCAAATACCTGTGAAGGTAGAAATATTGGGACTCATATGACCAAGATACAACATGACTGTGTCTGTCCTGAATAATAATGCCTCTATATATCTGTAGGTCGGAATCAGACTTCTTCAAAGCTGTATTAACGGTGGGCTCAGGGAAGTGAGTCACGGATAAAGAGGAAAGGGAGGGCCTTTCCTGTCATTTTGTTTTAAAGTATGACAAAGAATGATGGGAACTTCCTCATACTCTCTAGCAAAGACTGGAATGCCATTTGGGTGACATCACGAGGAAGGCAATGCTAAAATAGTTTATTTACAAACTTTTCATGAGAATGGTGATATTTATCATTATCATTTTAAAATTTTAAAAGTTTGTGGTTGGTAGGATTTTTAATGTTTCAGAAAAAGTCTCTTGCGCTCATCCAAGCTGCATTTATCTGATAATAAAATCTGATTTGGTGCTCAAGTAATCAACATTATCAATGTTGAAAATACTCAAATTGCTTATTTTATTTGTGGAAACCGTGAAGCATTTTTGCAGGTTTTTCAGGATCTGAAAAGAAATGCCATTTATAGAAAAAAAAAAGTTTTTATAACAATGTAAATATCTTTACTGTCACTTTTAATTAATTTACTGTATCCTTGCTGAATAAAAGCAAAATTCTTACTGACCCCAAACTTTTGAACAGTAGTGTATTTTGAGCAGGAGGAGTCCTAAAAGTGATGCTACAAAGACACAGAAGTGTGCATGAGACTCACTTGAGCCGCGTCTCCTCCGTTTTGCGCAGCTCCATGTCCCGTTGCACCACCTGCATCACATGCTCAGCCTCCACATCTGTCAGACCAGTGAGATCCAGTTTACGCCCCATCCTTCACCTCTGGAGAGCTAATAAGATATCTGCCCTGTCCTGACTGTTAGCTGAGGACAGTAATAGAAGCAGAGCAGAGTCATTTAATAATTTCAAAAGCTTGGCACCAACTGCGCCACTGGCTTCATAACGTGTTTGAAATAACAAATGTCAGATATTGTATATTTCAACTGTATAATGGAAGCTAGAAGCTAAATCTGAAGACAAAAAATAATCTTGTAATTATAACAGTTTCATTACGAAATCAACATAATACAGTGTATTGCAAAAGTCCAAAGTAAACCCTGTTGCATAAGGCTGTTAAATCAGCCTGTAGCTGAAATAAGGGCCCTGAGATTTAAGACCCCAACAATGTCAATTTGTATCCATTGCTGTGGACGTTTTGACATATAAAAAAAAACTTTTCTATTTTCTATTTGCTTGCCTTAAACACTGCAATGTATAGACAATGAAAGCGCATAAATGTAGGCTACTAAAAGTACTAAAACCTCAAATAAAATGAAAACTGAACATTTAGGCTAAAAATAAAAGCTTGTTCAAAATATTAATAAATACTATATTAATGTATAAATAATAATAAAATAACACTGGTGTCCCCAGTTTAAAAAACAAACCTTTGTAGGCACACTGTAAAACTAACAAATCTTTCTTAGCAACCTCGAAACCATCTGCTGAGCCAACAGTGAAAGCAAACACAAAGCTTTTGCCCATGAGGTATAACTACAATTCATCTGTCAGAAGGTGGCAATGCATTAAAGGGACAGTTCTACATTTGTCATCATTTACTCACCTGAGCCTCAAGTCACCATTCATTTTCGATGCATCTCTTCCCATACAATGAAACTGAATGGTGACTGAACCTGTCATTCTGCTTCACATCTCCTTTTGCGCTCCACAGAAGAAAATGAACAACATGAGGGTGTGTAAATGATGACAGAACTTTAGTTTTCGAGTAAACTTTCCCTTTAAACCAGACTTTGCGACGGCTTAAGTGGACGTCATAATAAATAATAAATAGCCTATTTTCTGTTCTGTTAATCATTCAGGCACATTTATATAAATTTGACTATAATAAACAACAAATTAACCATACAAGAGACAAACAATTGATACATTGGGAAGAACTAGTTTAGATGCGGCACTTACTGTCGTGTCTTCGCCTCAAGTCGTTTACATCAGCGACTGCCAAACTCATTATGAATGTCCGCAGACCGCCTCAAATCAATACGGTCGACTTTCCGTGTCTTTTGGGAATGTTCGAAGATATCCTTTTAACTAGTTTGACAAAAAATAATCAAAAGCGTCTGAAGAGAAACGCTCGGAACGGAGCGCGTGTACCTGCTGTGGTCTCATTTACGACCACGAGACCTACAATCTGCCAACCTCCGGTACACAGAGCCCTGCAATGCTGCAACAGTGCTGCTGATAATCCACTTTTGGACGTGCTGAACTGATACTATATTGAGAGTGAAGGGAATGTAAGATTTAAACGTTGCTGTTGTTTTAGCCAGTTGCATAGCTGTAAAAATAAATAAATTAAATGCAGTCACAAGATAACACTGATTTGGATTCATTGAAACACTGTAAACATTTAGCTTAAATATACAGAATAATGATGAAATAAAACAAGCATTTTTTAACGTATTGATAGATATTAGATTTACATTATTTTGTTTGATTTATATTAGCCCATTTAACCCTAAATTTGAGTTCAAAAACTGAGGTGCATAAGCTCATCATGTGCTAATAGAAAGAAAACAAGTTGACAAAAAAGATCATATTTATTTAATATTTCTCCGATAATATTGCATAATGAGAGATTTACAACCAATTTTTAAAAGGCTGGTCAAATTAGGGAAAGGATTTTCACTAGTGCTGTCAAATAATTAATCGCATCCAAAATAAAAGTTTTTGTTTAAAAAAAAAACAATTAAATATGCATGTGTTTGTATTTATATGTACATAATAAATATAGACAGTATGCACACATATATTATGTAAACCAAAACTTTTATTTTGGATGCGATTGATCGCGATTAATCGTTTGACAGCACTAATTTTCACAGAACAAGAGTTCAATTGTTTTGTCTGTGACATGCTGCTTTGCATTCTTTGCTGCCTTCTTAGATCACTTTTTTTCCCCTAGCATCTCAACAAGTTGTTATCCTGCAGGTACAACCAACAAAAATAACGAATTTAGAGAGCACCCAGATAGTAAAGCACAGATCAAAATGCATCTTCACAGTTATTCAAAGTGAAAACCAGTTTAAACCAGCCTTGCTTTTTGGTTTTAGCTGGATTATGTTGTTTAACCCACAAAACTAATGCTAATCCCAGTTCCACACACACTTAGACACCATGTGGCCCATCATTGCAATAATGTTATCTGTTATCTTTTTAAAGTATATTTTATTTTGTCCTACCAGTGCTGTTAGTCACTGATCTGCAAATTTACACTTTAATGTTCCAGTATTTTTCGACTTAAACTTAGTCACATGCAGATCTAATCAGCTGGTTTGAAACAATGGCACAGAAAAGCCAAATTACCCTGAGTTTTCTTCACTCTCGCTCTTTCTCAGTCCTCAAAGAGAAATAGAAATACATTCTTTTTTTTCCAAGATCCCTTTTCACTTGTTTTCAGGAAACAATTCTTATTATGCAATAGCTATCATCTGTTTTCCTGCAAACAGAGTTATAAATCAATAGCAAAACCGAAAGTTGAATGGCAAAACACAATAATAAGAGCCTTATGAGATACCGTACATTGGCCTCTCTTTTTGCCCCTCGGCCATACAAATCACTCATGATTAATCATCATGTGTCCCAGTATTAGACAGTAAATCATTATATATCTAAGCAGGGTTGTTGTTCAAACCTGCAAGTGTGTTTCAAAATGTTTTCGTCAGGGCAATTGTGTTACTGCCCCTTTTTTGGACATCTGGTAGTGCTTAAATGTGAGTATAAAGCAGAGATGAAGTGCACTTGGACTGCAGAAAGCAGCAGGATGAAGAGTAATGTGCAGCTAGGGCTGTTGTGTCTCAGCCTGCTCATCTTCAGTCTTCATGGAGAAGTTGTCGAGACAGAATCGAGCAAACAAGTCCCCCCCTATTTCGAAGAGCCGGATCTTCATCAGCTTGAGGTGAGTGATGACTTTGCTGGAAATGCTTCTAATGAGGTCAATCACACTGGGGTGAGAAGGACATTTAAGGGGCATATTTCTTGTGGCATGAAT
The DNA here is from genome assembly GCF_001515625.1 of Sinocyclocheilus rhinocerous. NCBI lineage: Eukaryota > Metazoa > Chordata > Actinopteri > Cypriniformes > Cyprinidae > Sinocyclocheilus > Sinocyclocheilus rhinocerous. Next base: position 308,723 of record NW_015652169.1, read on the forward strand.
ATCCCTAAATATAGTTCATGACTTTTGCAAAGTGAATCAAGGTGACTGCATGAATGGCTTATTTGTAACCTAATTCCATTAGTAATTTTGCCTTAAATACTGTCATTATTAAGCATTTGAACATTTTTGACTGAGGTAATGATAAACAATAGTTGCTGTGAATCCTTTCAGGACTCTGAGATCATTTCAACGATATACACAGCACGTCCAAGCATCACTGATACCATTCTGCAGATATTATGGAAGGCCTATTGGTGCTTAAACAGAAAAATGATCTATGTATGATTTTTAAATGTTTATGTTTGTGTGAGAATTTTGCTTACTTTGAGCCATTTATCTTTTAACAATCCTTTTGCAAGATGTACAGAGTACGACGACAGACGGTCTCCACAGAGAAGGAAAATCCAGCAAGAACAGTAGCTGTTTTGCCACCAAGTGTAAGTACACATCTAATAAAGTAACATGTGCCTTTGCGCAATCTTCTGAGATGATTTTTTCCAGCTGCAGCTTTTTCAAAATGTAATAAGCCTATGGGGTTTGGATGATAATCAAGCCATAATTAAGCTTTCTCTTTGATAACCATTAAAATGCCAGTGGTCCTGCTTGTCACAAATAACTACACAAAGATTTCATCTGCCAAAAATATAATCTGCAGCTTGCAGCAGTAGCTATCTGTCCTCATAACTGTTCCACAATGCCATAGATATGTAAAATGTATCACCAGAAATTTTATGTTTTCAATCTTTGTTATATACCTGCAGGAGAACCGCAAGACTAAGAGAACACGGCCACATCCAGGAGGTCTCACTCCTTTAGGAGAACCAACGGTATTCACTGTCCTGTCAGTTCATTAAATAAAATATAGGCTGTACTGTAAATGGAGAAAAATGTTGAGTTGTAGACTATTATCAACACACGCTCCACCAGTTATGTGATTTTTATATAAAAAAAATATATCGACTTGCTTTACACTGAACTCATCATTTGGTTTTCTCAGATATACGTCAATCACCGCACCAAGAGACAGGAAAAAAGCAAGAATAACAAAAGGAAAATACGTCCCGGAAGTCAGAGCCTTTTAGTAAGCAGTGAAGTTTTACCCGTATTCACTATCCTCTGATCAGCCTGCCAGCGCGCCATTTAAACATATTCATAGTAATTTTATATTAAAGAAATAGACTGACTTGCTTTACTTGAACTCATCATTTGCCTACCTCAATTAAAGCGGCCCCAGCAGACTGCCAATGTCAAGAGGGATGACGAATGAAAAAGTTAAAGCATTATATGCGTTCAAGGCTCCTTCCCAGGTAACATGTTGCAACGTATTTACATAATATGAAGGGGAAAAAATGGTACTAAACATACATTATTGTGGGTTCTCTCCTTACAGGTTCCCTGAATCAGGAAAAAAGGAATATATCACCATGTTTCATAAAGAGGGTTTCAGGCTCAGGTTCTGCTTGTGATAATCATTTATATTTCTATAGCTTTTCTTTTCCACGTATATTTTGGTTAAGTAATAATCTCTATGGAAAATAAAATGTATTTACTGAATTCTCCCCCGTGTGTATTTCGTATTCGCATCACTAGGGGGCAATGTTTACCCAAGAGATGAGCGCTCAAACCAGCTTGGCTTCTGTTTAAACGAAATGTTTGATATCTGTTTATCTTCATCTATTAATTACAATAAAGCATTTGTCTTGAAATGTCACTCTTTTATTGTGTGGAAAACACTGTAGTCGACGAATGGCTTTCTATAAAGTTTTGGCTGTACTGCGTTTTTTTGTGTTGATACTGTCAAGCATAAACAGTCTATGTGTTGACAGATTCTGTGAGATATAAACTGCATAACTATCACTCCTCTTTAGTATTTGAGTAGTTCTGCCAGTTAAATGTGCCAGAAATTATCCTGAAAAGGCATACAAAATGGTAGGCCTATGTTTTGTGCCAGGAATTTGTCAAAACACATTGGCGGTCCAAAGCAAAGAGAAAAGCAACACCCCTTCTTCCTTATCTGCATAATCCTTGATAATAACATAAAACTATTTCCTACACGTTTCACGCTGTTGTTATTTAAGAATCTAAAATGTTCCGGGAAAAAAAAAAACCTTTTATATGAGATGGCCAATGTAATAACATCGCTTCACACATGAGCCCCAAAAAAGTAACCACAAGCAACCATGCAAAAGCAACAATTTGCACTTACACAGGTATGTAAAATGTAAGTAGTGCAGATGTAAGCCAGAAAATTAAATACAATTAAATATAAAATGAAATAAAATAAAACCAGTTTTAAATAAAATCAAGTGTGCACAAATTATTTTAAATAAATACTTACTCAAAGAAACTTTAAGTCAAATCAATATGTTGTGGCTGTGCATAACATTTATGTGATGTGCTCTCTGATAATCTTTTAAAAAAGACTTTAGAAGCATTTTTGTGGACAGCTGCTGGAACCACATATAAGAACAGATACGTTCACCGAATGTTTAGGTGTGGGAGCAAAGCTCTGCATGCATGAGTCACAGTAAACAGACTCTGTTCTCACAAGAAGAGCAGACAGAAACACTACTCTGCCTTCAGGCAAAACCCTGAGTCTTTCAAGGTAAGAAAAGCATGGCATTATCAGTTTTAGAAGATTATTTATTTTTTGTTAGAAGTTTAATATGATCCAGATGTTAGCTGCTGAATTTGCACACAGTTTGGGAGATAAGTCTTGAACAGTACTCATGCAATTACATCTAATGCGAACATTAAGATACACTGCCATGAACTGTACTAAAATGTGCATATCTGCTATTTGAAAATAATTAAAGGAACGTTTTGTTTTTAACTGATTAACGTTATATATATATATGTTCCAAATTACTGAAAACAACATGTTTGGGTTCAAGCAGGACTGAAATAACACTCATTTATAGTCTTTGAATAATTTATAGTATGATATCAAAGCTGTTTGATTTGTGAAAACATTTTTGCTGGAATGAGTGCTTAAGATTTAAATGTATAAAAAATCATGGAAATACATTCATGTGACTTTTTATTTATTTGAAGAAAAAAAAACATTGCACTTCTCTGGAAGAGGGAGTGTTCATAGAGAAACTTTAAAGTTTATGACTTTAGCAAATGTTGGATTACACAGGAAATCTGGAAAGGATTTACAATGTTTAACTGATATGCATCTCTACTTTCGGTTTATCTGTGATTTTAAGCATGCATAGAAAAGGGCATTTGATAAAAGCGGAGAGGGAATGTTCGGAATGAAAGTGCTGTTACACGCCTGTGGCAATAAAACATCCTGTATGGTAGCCATCTGCTCTCTCTCTGCTTTTTTGGAAGAAAATAGATCAACTCCTTATCTGTAAATCTGAGAATGCTTGATCATTTCCATGTCTCTTTGCATATAAAAATCTAAAAGCTTTCAAACAAACCATTGTTTTTCTTTTCAGAGCTTTAGAAGAAGAATGGAGACCTCAGAGGAACACTATTACGACTACCCTGAGTACGAAAACTACAGCTCCAACTTCAGCTACGATGACTATCAAACCATCTGTGAGAAGGGCGATGTGCGCTCCTTCGTGAGGATCTTCCTCCCAGCTGTTCTTGTGTTATCTCTAGTGATTGGTTTAGCAGGCAACGCTCTGGTTGTGGAGGTGTATGCATACTGCAAGCAACTGAAAACGATGACTGACACATTTATACTTCACCTGGCTGTGGCAGACCTGTTGCTGCTCCTAACGTTGCCCTTCTGGGCTGCTGATGCTATCCATGGCTGGGAACTCGGGGTCACCGTCTGTAAACTCGTATCTGCCCTCTACACCATTAACTTCACCTGTAGCATGATGCTGCTGGCCCACATCAGCATGGATCAGTACTTGGCTTTGACACCAGGAGCCAGAAGCACAGGCATTACGCGTGCTTTTCAAAAGAAGCATTGTAAAAAACTCTGTTTGGTGGTCTGGACCATTGCGTTTTTTCTTGGCGTCCCTGATTTGGTGTTTTCAACAGCCAGAGAGCTTCCTCATAAAAAAAGCTGCATCGCCATGTATCCATCGGGCATGGCTCTCAAGGCTAAAGCTAGTTTGGAAGTGGTGGAGGTCGTAATAGGCTTCTTGCTACCTTTATTTGTGATGTTGTTCTGCTACACCTTTGTAGGCCGAGCCCTACTGAAGCTCCCTCAGGAGAGGAGATGGAGGAAGTGGAGGTCCCTCCGTGTGCTGCTGGTGATGGTGGGAGTCTTTGTGGTCACACAGCTGCCCTACAACGTGGTCAAGTTCTGCCGGGCCATGGACATCATGTACACATTTGTGACTCACTGTGGGGTTAGTAAAGAGCTGGACAGGGCTACTCGGGTCACTGAGAGTCTGGCACTGACACACTGCTGTCTGAATCCTGTTCTGTACACTTTCGTCGGTTCCTCCTTCAGACAGCATGTATTGAAGTGTGCCAAAGACTTTGGAGACAGGGGGAGGAGGTTGGCACGTGTGGGAGAGCAACAAGAAGTGGATATCTCCTTGAATTCTCATTCACAGTCCCAAGAGACCAGCACTTTTTCCATTTGAGCAAACTAGAGTAGATGTTTACCAGTCTGTGGAGCTTTGCACCATCTGCCCCTTTGCAAAATATGTACACACAAAGTGATAGCGCAGGGATTTATTTCTTAGTCAAGACATAAGGCAGTATTTTTACCAGAAGAGTAAAATTCAAATTGAAGTAAAAGCTGAGATGCAAAATGTCGATAGTTGCGTTACAAAGTCCCTTTTCTATAGTCTTTGGTCAATATGAAACAAACGGAAAAAGAACAAGTCCGCGAAGTGATACGAGAGATATGTAAATAGCGCCGGACTACTAGCGGACTGATGGTGAGTTCAAGTCCTACTTTACGCATAACTTTGGTTGAAGCAAGATGGCAAGATGGCCATGGCTTTTTTTTTTTTTTGCTGCATTATTCAACAAGATTTTACCTGTACATCTACAAAATGATTAATAGAGAAGAGTTTCCACTCGTAGGCTAAATGACTTTTGTGGTGCGACGTCTGTATATTTAATACTAAAATAAATAAACAAAAAAACAAAAACAAAAACAAAACAAAAAATATATATATATATATTAATGCTGTCAAACGATTAATTGCGATTAATCGCATCCAAACTAAAAGTTTTTGTTCACATAGTATATGTGTGTGTACTGTGTATATTTATTATGTATATATAAACACACACCCATGCATGTATATATTTAAGAAAAATATGTTACGATTATATATTAAATATATTTATATATAATATAAACTATATTGAATATAAATATATTCATGTTAATACATGTAAATATTTTCAAAATATATACTGTATGTGTGTGTATTTATATATACATAATAAATATACACAGTACACACAGATATATTACGTAAATAAAAACTTTTAATTTGGATGCGATTAATCGCAATTAATCGTTTGACAGCACTAATATATATATATATATACTGTCGTATTTTTTGATGCAATTTTTTATAGTTTTAATGTACATGACAAAAATTATAATTTAATTAATTGAAACAAATTTACCATCAATACAGATGCTGCATCCATTGTGTCTGATGTTTTCTCACTATGTGCTGGGGATAGAAAATAAAAAAATAAAAATAAAACCGGTAAAACCAGCCTATGTTGGTTGGCTGGTCTTAGCTCGTTTTAGCTGGTTGGTGGTCACAAGCCCTCTAAACCAGCCAGGCTAGGCTGATTTCAGCTGTTTTTATTCAGCACACTTCTAACTCGGAAACTCAGGGTTTAAATAAAGTTCTGAGTTTCCCGCTTGTAATTATGACTTTGTCATGGCATTCATGTGCATTTAACTCATAAATACGTTACTTCAGAGATTACTTATGTTCTGAAGAATTTGAGAAGAACCAGAGCAGCAGTCTTGGCAAATTGCTATGGGTCACAGATGTGACATAGCATTTGTATTAACACCAGCTGCAGAATCCAAACAAACATTTCAAATGAAATCCATCGGACTTTTCACTATACTCATAGAAGCCCAGATGTTTTGTTTCTCAAAAGATGCTTCAGCAAGGAATGCAAATAGAATATGCATTTAAAAGCAAGTATGATTTGACTAGTTTTTAAAATAAGAGTTTTGAAAAGACATATACAGTATAATAGATGTATTCATACAATAGTTAAATGGCATACTCTTACCTTGCTTTTATTTTTATTCTTTGTGAATAATGTTCCTGAGATAACTGAAAAAAAATAAAATTGACAATTCTAAAATGTGTAAAATATAGTAGGCCTAGTTGTGACCGAACCTTTGACTGTACATACTGATATAGAGGTAATAAATCTAAATATACTTATAAAGTACAATGGCCTTTAGAGAGAGACAAGATTGTTTCTAAATCTAACCCTTTTTTAACCCTGTGCTAAAAAGATCGATCAGAGGGGAGGGGACATATTCAAGATTGTGCACAAAAAACTTTAAGTAAAGTTTTGATCACATTGGAAAATTAGAGGCCTTAGAAATTCATGTATGCAATATGATACAGTAGGATTTATAGGGTTAAACAATTTGTAAAACTGTCCTTTACTCTCCTGTATATAAATGTCACTGTCCTTTAAACCTTCTGGTTTGTTAAGGTCACAAAATTTGGTATATTTAAAAGCATTTTTAAAAAAATGCTCCTTAAAAATACCAATGCTGTATGCGAAATTACCAGTAAAAGAAAGATGCAGAGCTGCTGTAGACTGAAAATAAACTGAGGCCTTGAGCCACTTCATGAAATGAAGAGATTGTGACACAACCCAAAAGAATGCTTCATGTGTGATATATTGCAGTGTTACAAAAAAAAATAGGTTTCTTCTCCAAGACTAGATTCCACACAAAACCAAAATGATCACAATACTTGAGCAATAGCAAGTGTTTTTTTATATAAAACTTTGGTTAAAAAAGTGCAACAGAACAAAAACATTGCTCTTTTGATTAGAAAACCTATACAGAGAAAATAAAGTTACTTACAGTAATAGAAAAAAACCTGCGTAAGGCACAATCTTGTGGAATGTATAAACAAAGATTATCCAAGGCAGTTTAACATCTTCCTGTCCTCCGATTCAAAAACACTACATTTCAAATTATATTCGTTCACTTTTTAAATTAGGTAGGATTGCCTCTACACAAACAATAAAAAACAAATGAGCTTTTCACAACAAGGTGAACAGCAAAGTGATATTCCAACATGGCAGTCAGTAACAAAGACAAACAATAACTCAATATAAATACACACAGATGAGTGTCACAGTGTTTCTATCAATGGACTTCAAAACAACCAACATACAAATAGTTAGTGTTGTGATTAAATAGTTAGACACACAATTGAGCCATTCAAATGAAAGTGTGTGTGCTGTTAAATTATATTATACGTTTTCATGTCAAATTGTAGAGCTCCAGCTTACAATATGTGATAAGATAAAGTTAGAACTGTTTATAACGTATTGTGAATAATAAGACAGGATGGCACAGAAAGGACAAGAATAATGAACAAAGAGATGATCGTAAGGCACATGTTCCAACAAGTGTACAGCCAAAACTTAGTGTGTCATGTTTGGGTGGTTTTAATTCCGCAGATTACATTCAACTGCCCTCCATTCACCCCAGTGAATTACACCATCACTCATTAGGAACAATGAGCGAAGTCACAAAACTGAAACAAACTAATAACTGTATCAAACAAAAAGACAACAGACACACACAAGTGTCTAAAGTACAGGTGGGAGGGGTTTATCTTTCCTGTCTGTTCCTCTGAAACATTAGTCAGTTGAGGGCAGACAGGACAACACTGTTAAGGACTTAAGAACCCAAGCGAAGGATGAAATGTAAATGAATGTGAAACTGAGTGCAAGCCAAGGTTCAAGGAGCGGACGCTGAGGCAGGAATGCAGCCGTTGGCAGTGGTGGTGGTGGGGGCTCATTACCTCCGCTTTTGTCCTATGAAAGCAAGTGTGGACCGGTGTGGCATGAATCATGCTTTAATAATTAAGAATCTGCACATCAAAAAGGTCACAGACTCCCTCGTTGTCATCAAGGTTGAAATTGTAATCCACACCAGGGTTGGGTGAAAGCCTTAACAGGGGGAAAACTACCGGGGTCGAACACACACACACACAAAAAAGTTACACAGAGTGCAGATTGGGGTTTATCCAAAATACATTAACTAAGGAACTAACTAACTAAATAAATAAGAGATATACAGTACTGTTAAAACTTTTGGGGGTCAAAAAGATGTTTTTGAAGCTCTTATGCTCACCAAGGCTGCATTTATGTGTTCCAGTAAATGAAATTCTCAAAAAATGAAATGAAATTCTCATAGCTTGTAAATCAGTGGTTCTCAACCTTTTTTCACTCCAAGGCCCCCCTCCTAACCGAATCAATACTGAAATACTACATTTTTTAGGATTCTTTGATGAATAGAAAGCAAAAAAAGAAAGAAAGTCTTCACTGTCATTTTTGAAAAAATACTGACCCAAAACTTGGCTGTAGTGTATTTTGTGTGTGTGTGTATATATATGTATGTATGTATATAAGGGCCTTTCGCACCGCAGGAACCTTTTCATAGTACCAGAACTAATTGTGGAACTACCCACTTTTTGCCGTTTTCGCACCGCCGGGACTGGGAGTGATTTTAGTACCGGACTGCCTTTTTCGAGAACCAAATAAATTCCTACTCCCGAGCAGGGTCTAACCAGCACAACTGGTACTAATCGTGACGTAAGTAGACAATGATTGGCCAAACGCGTACGAAAACGCCCTCACCCACCATGATTTTTAACGCCGTGTAAACATACTGTAAACATTGTGTCAACTTATTTCGCAAGTATGGAGAACAGCGATAGATGGACGGACGCTGAAGGGCAGGCACTTGTAGCAAATGTAGCACTGCCAGTTGTCATTGGAGATTCTTAGTCCTCCTTTCCGTTCTTTCAATCGCTTTACGTATACGGCAACTTTCCATCTCCATTATTGTAAAACCCGCGAGACAACAAAAACACAGCGCCGATCACAGCGTCCTCCATCCTCCTGTTGTTAATGTTGTTTTTCTTTGTTTTCGTTGTTGAACGCCGCGCACAAATGACGTCGCTGTCGACCGGTTCCTAGTACACACTCTCGGTGCGAATGCAACCCTTTAAATAGTACTGGGAAATAGTTCGCGCAAAATCGTCCCAGTACTTTAGTACTGTCCATTTAGTTCTGGAACTAAAGCGGTGCGAAAGGCCCTATATATATAACTAGATATGCATACAGATTCTTTTGGTGATTATTAAAAAAACAAATTGATTTCCAATTTTATTTTTATACCTTTCACAACTTAAATGAACTCATAACAAAAAGCATCAATCCAGAGGCAAAAGTGCTGAGGAAAAACTGGCATGCATAGGAGAACAAAACTATGAGAGGAACCATCACTCAGCTGTTGTAACCCATCCTCCTCTGGTCAGGACATATTAAAAAGATTTATCTGCACTGCTAGCTGTATGATTAATTGATAAGGACGGCAGTGAACTGCTTCAAGTCAGAACAAATATAACGAAAAGAAGCTGTTCTGTGTGACCACAAGGGGGCTGTGCAGAAGGCCAGCACTGATGCAAATAAATGACTGGATAACATTTAAGAACTTACCATCTGAAGACATCAGTTCATCAATGAGGTTAGAAACACCTGGAGGAAGAAGAAAAAGGCAAGTGTACATTTTCTTCTTGAAAATACAAAAATAACCCTTTTTTTTTTTCATTTTTAAATAACTGCTTTGGAAAAATCGTATATTGTTATAATGGAATCCATGTAACCTTCTCTCTCATCCCTCATTTCTTCCAGCATGGACTGCAGATCCTGACCCCCCATCTCCCTCTGCTGTTCTTCAGGACCACCTAGAGACCCCTGCATCAACAAACACTGACTGACAGGGGACTCAGAGTTGCATTCTTTAAAAAGAAAAAAGGAGAGAAGAAAAATATACAAATAAAATCAGTCATATTCAAATGTTGTATACAATCTGATATACAATAGTTGAAAAGTTTGGGATCGGTAAGACTTTTTTGAACCCAAACTTTTGAACAGTAGTGTATATGGATGTATAATCATAAATAGAGTGGTTGGACAAAATAATGTGAACACCCATTATTATATATAGGGGTTAATATATACACAATGTTTGTTTTTCACTGTAGCCTGCACAAATGATTTTTTATTTATCTTTTCATCTATATTCTCTAATTTGTAAATCAGAGTAGTATTCGTTGTGTTCAGCAGTGTTTAGTACAAGTGAAATGGGTGATTTGTCAGACTTCCAAAAACAACAAATCATGGAAGCCTGTGTACCAGAAGCATCTGCAAACTTAATGGGCCAATTATTTTTGCATTTTAAGAAAATCAGTCTTTACCATTTTGACTGTGTACACAAAACATAGCAAGACTTCATCAGTGAAGAATAGTTGTGGAAAACTAAAAGTGAATGATAGGGACCATCAAACACTAAAAGCACTGTGTCCAAAACACAGAATTACTGCTACAAAGTGACAGCAAACCACAATATTCACCTCAAAGACCGTGTCTCCACAAAAAACCCACCACAGATAGTTTCACAAAACCAGCATCCACCAAAGAGTGTTGTATGAATCAATTCTAAGAAGGTTGGAAGCTGTATTAAAGACAAATAGTGGCAAACACCTTTAAAAATAAGTATTGTCTATTATTTCCTAGGTGTTCACATTATTTTGTTCAACTCCTGTATATAAATGTCATATATATTTAAGGATGATGTATGTAATTTTTTCATTGATGAAAAATGTTCTCCTATCCTATTTTAATATGCAGAGAGAATAATGACTGGTGCTACAAATATCAATCACACCTTAAGGAACAGGGGCATGTTTGAATAAAAGCAGTACCCATGTGCATGTCGGGGGACGTGGAGGACTGTGTGAGTTGGTGCTCTGCAGCGGGGCTTTTGAGCGGCCCACGCTTCAGGTCACAGAACTCCGCTGAAGAAATGGGGAATCTCTGCACCCCTGCTGGAGTACTAGGAGGAGTCGGCATGGCATAAATGTCATCTACAGGTGGGACGGGGACAACAACAGGCTTGGAGCAGCTCGTCTCTCTGTTTATCAGCATCACCTGGATGGGAGCCGAGTGACTTCGCAAGTTCACTTGGTACTTTTTCTGACCATTGTGGCCCTGAATCAACAAAAAAAGGCATGGAGATTATGAACAACCAAAAAATGCAAACAAAAGCAAATGAACACTTAAAAATATATGCATAAATGTAAAATTCACTCAAATTATTCTCAAGGATAAATGGCGAATAAGCTCAAGGTTGGTGTAACGTACCATCTCAGGCACTGGAACCTCCAGTTGTGTTCCTGATGGTGCCATGACAGCTAAAAGAGTATCCCCACTGAAAGCATCACATATGTCCTCATGTGTCACGTAGCTGAATGTATACAATGCTAAGGAACGTGTACCGAGTGATAATGCAATGTCTCCTCAACCTTTTGTATATTTTTCACATTGAAATGGACCCCATGATACAGAGTCATTATATGAGGTGGGAGGAAAAACTATATTTCAGTGCTTTTGCAAGCAAACCCAAAGTTTTTCAGGGAAATGCGATATTTTTTCAAGAGCAAGCAAAAGCATTAAAATATGAGATGGAAAAAACTAAAATTCAGTGGTTTTATGACAGCTAAAAGAGTATCCCCACCGAATGCATCACATATGTCCTCATGCGTCACGTAGCTGTATGTATACAATGCTAAGGAACATGTACCAAGTGATAATGCAATCCATCTTGAATCCTTTTGTAAATTTTTCCACATAGAAATGTACCCATGATACAGAGACAACATTACATGAGATGGGAGAAAAAAAACTATATTTCAGTATTTTGGTTGTTCATAATCTCCCAAGTAAACCCAAAATTTTTCAGGGGAACGCAATATTTTTTCGAGAGCAAGCAAAACCATTAAAATATGAGATGGAAAAAATTATAATTCAGTGCTTTTGCATTCTCCTGAGAAACATGCATTTATTTGCAAAAACACAAACTGAGGATTGACAAAATATGAGATGAGGAAAAACTGTATTTCAATGGTTTTGCAATCGCAAGCAAAGTTTCTCGGGTGAATGCTTTCTTTTTTTATTGAGAGCGAGAGCGAGAGAGAGAGAGAGAGAGAGAGAGAATGCAAAACATCAAAACATGAGATGAAGAAAAATTGTAATTCATTGCTTTTGTGTTCTCCCAAGAATATTTGCAACTGAAAGCAATGCTCAATGCTGTTGTGTTCTATCAAACATGTATTTTCTCAAGGGGAGGCAATATTTTTTTCCAGAGAAGGCAAAAGGATTGATATATAATTTTTTATATTTTTTCCATCATCATGTTCCAACCCTCTACATTGCGAGTAAATCACTCGCATATGCGACTAAATCTTCACTCTGGCGACTAAATGATGTCTAATATTAGCCAATGGCTAATAAATTCTCAGATTTTACTCGCCAGTGTGTGAGTTGGAGGCTAAGTATTAAGTTTAGCACAGACATTTTCACTCGCCGAAGAACTGCCGGTTTCTCCGGTAGTAGGTGAAACTAATGCGCAAACGGCAATCTCATTGGCTGGCGCTCACCTATTATCTAAAATGACTAATATGCATTCATTCATGGTTATCAAGTTTTAATTCTAATTCCTAAAGTTCTAACATTAAATAATATTGATTATCGTATTATAATGCTTGACTGACTGGTGTTAAGAGTGTACTTTCAGATATTTAAAAAAAACTGGCATTTTACAAACACACACATACATGCATTCTTGTCTTAGGACAACGTTGATTAACTTTATTAAATTTACTAAATTAACTTTTGATCCACTTCAAATGTTGACTACTATATGTGTGTGTGTGTGTGTATGTATATATATATATATGTCTGGCGAGTAAACTAAAAAATGTACTAGCCAATGGCGATTCAATTGCCACGGTGTCCGTAGAGGGTTGTGTTCCCTTAAGAGGCTCTGTTCCATGACATTATAAGTTTTGAGATAAAAGGCTGAACTTTGCATAAACCACTTTAATCCAAAGAGGAATAACTGGTGGGGTAAGACTTAGGAAACTCTAGCATGAACCAGCAATAGACTAGAGACTGGAAAAACTGGACTGGGGCCACTGAAACACCCAACAATAACACCTCACAGTCAAAGAAGGACAGGTTATAGCACTCAGTATGTAATTAGGTGCACTCCTTTGACAATGGCATTTTTCTGGGACTGTTAATTACCAGGGGAACCAACCAAAAAATGGAAAAATATCAGACGAGAATAAAGACAAAACAACTTTTTCTGGCTGATACTCTGCGAGTAAGGATATCTGCAGCTGGAGGGGTCTTCATTCAGGTGTTTGATGCTTTGTTGCAGACATGCTTTCTGCATGTTCAGTTCTCTCTCTTGAATCTCCAGATCAGCAATATTTGCCTTGAGAAGTTCTACCTCCTCAAGAACTTCCTGAGGCTGGCAGCCTGAACTCTCCCCTCTAATTAAGACAAGCAACTGCTTTAGAGAATGACACAACTCAAGCATATTACATTAAGTATGCGAAGAATGCACACAACATTACAATATGCATATAAAATGTTAGCGAAACATTTGATAGCACATTGATAACTTCCCTACTCTTTGTACTCACTTCCACTGAATGGTGTTTTTGGTCTTCTTTTCAATGAGCCCAATGCCTTCCAGAACATTGGTGATATCGTAGATTCTCCTCTTCTGTTTGACTGCCAAACTGTCTGCAGCCTATGAAAATAATCACAATGTTATTTTCAGAGACCATCCAATCAGATAAGAGGAACTGGCTATTTAGGGGACCAAACAATAGCTTGGTTTGATATATAGATTGAAAATGGGTTTAGATAACTTAGTAGCTCTCGACCGTTATCAGTAGAGTTTATCATGAGTAAGTGTGCCATGATGAGGAGCATGGGCAGGTGTGCTAGCACTGGCCACACCGACCTCATGCACCGAAATTCACATAATATCTCCATTGTCTGTCCTTGCATGACAGCTGATGGGAATATAATGGAAAGTAACAAAATGAGGCACATTCCAATTTGTTGTCCCATTATGTTTTTAAAGCAGAGGCACATATCCTCAAATATTTTTTTTAAATAACTGAATAAATTAAATAAAAAAAATTGTAATAAAACAAAAAAGTAATATTTTTAAAATAACTGAATTACTAAATGACGATGATGATGATGATGATGCAACACTGTTTCATTACAAATATTCAATAGTAGTAACGTTTTAAATAACTGAATAAATTAAATAAAAAAAAATAGTAATAAAACAAAAAATAATTAATAGTAATAAAACAAAAAAGTAATATTTTTAAAATAACTGAATTACTAAATGACGATGATGATGATGATGATGCAACACTGTTTCATTACAAATCTATTCAATAGTATTCAATAGTAGTAACAGCTGGTTATGTTACTGCATGAAAAAAGATCTAATATTTTATTTAATATGTGGAAAGAAGTATATCAATAAATAAACAAACAATAAATAAATAGGTTTTCAAAAATAAGTAAATAAATAAATTGAAATAAAAATAAAGCCATTTTTAAATTATTAACTAATTACTCAATAATAATAATAATAATGATAATAATAATAATAATAATAATAATATTAATGCAACTATGTTACCGCACAAATCTACCACATTACAAAAGAAATGAAAACGTTCCTTAAATTAGGACAGCCCAAAATATCTTTTTTATTATTATTTTTAGTAATTTACAGCATTTCTGTATACAAATAATCTATAAATAATTTTTACATAAAATGTATTTTGCATTCAATGGTAGTAGTGTTACTGCATGAAAAAAATATCACATTTTATTTAATGTGTGGAAATTACACGTCTATGAATAACTACACACTAACAATAAATATACAAGGTTAATATATATATATATATATATTTCAAACCTCTCATTTAAAACTATTTCTGGATGTTAAGCACCATTTACTGAAAGAAAAAAGTTGAAGGCCCTATTTTGCTCCACGTTAACGGAAAATAGCAGGTGATTAGACTGAATAATGTCTCCAGTGGATTCACATAGTGCGTCTCTGCTGCCTCAAGCGTCAGGTAACAAACACCTGCCGTGAGAGAATCCCACGGGTTTCTGTTCAAAATCTCCTCTGTCACAATAACACGCCATTTCTATTCGCCCATTAAAACTTTTAATTAACTACGAGCCAGACACGTATTTCTGTATATATCTAATTGAGAGTAAAAGCCTCACAGGACAGCGAAAGTCCACTCAGGTAACTTACGAACAGTTTCTTTGTGTAACTCTTGACAGACGTCCTCGCAGAACAATCTGTCGAGTTTCATTCATTCATTCCGCCGCTTGTAAATGTATTTTAACCCACCACTTTGAGATCAAGCACTCCATCTTTGGCCTCTTGAAGCAGAGTAACGAACTTGACCGTGAGGAGACCCAAACTCTTCTCATGGCGACTGGACCCGTTCGGTGTCGTGTGAGGAAAACTCGCGCTGTTCGACTCAGCCATACCATCCAAACGCCCGGTGTTTTTAGGGATGTAATTCAAAAACTCCCTCTTTGTCTCGTTCAGAGGTATGGAGGTCTACCTCAGTTTTGTTAGTGACGGTGAGGGGGAGCAACAATCATCTCTTGCACTTATTTACCTCAGGCTACACTTCTACCGATGGCTCGAGGGTTTTTAAATGAGAGGAAATGACGTTGGATTACCGTTACTATGACAACGTCTCTGCTTGAGCGTTCGACTTCGGACAAGAGGTACATGCAACTGAAATGCTTTGAGAACTCGACACACTTTTACATTTTAATATAATCCTCCAAAATTACACAACAAACAGCGTAACAAGGAGTTAATAATTTAATTATACTATATTTATTATATTTTTATATTATATTTATATTATATTATATTCATATTATATTTTTGTTTTCATTTAAATGTTTTAGTTTTGAAATGTTGTTGTATGCATTTGTCATTTTTATTTAATTTCTTTTATTTTCTTAAATGTGTGTATCTATATAGTATTTATAGAGTTTTAGCTTTTAGTTTTAATTACTTTTTCTTATTTGTAAGTCGCTTTGGATAAAAGCGTCTGCTAAATGACAAAGTAAAGTAAAGTAAAGTAAATTATACAATTTAAACAAACAAAAAAAGCCTATGGTATATTAAAAAGTGCAGTATATATTGCTTTATGCTCAAGGTACAAACGTTTTAGAAAAAAAGATACATATATATAATTTATGAATGATTTTGTAATTTAAAAAAAAGAAGTTTCACAGTTTCTGCGATTTTCTATATAATTTGAAGCATAAAGCCAAAAAAACAGTAGGCAATACAGTAGGCTAGACACTCAGAAGTACAATAATTTCAGGATATGTTCTCAGCCAGACTGAGAGACATTGACATAAGTCTTGAAAAAGGCATCTTCCAAGTTTTTGTCTTTGGTTTGTAATGGATAGGAGGTTAGAAGTCTTTCAGCACTTGTGTGAGGCGTCTCATTTTCTCCTCCATTACCCTTTTATTACTCTCAGTTTCCTCAAGCAGCTGGCGCATTTCCTCCTCCACCTGGAGTACCTGTGGTTAAACAAAATAAACAAATAAATGTGTTCTTGAGAAAGCATTCTCCCAGTCAATCATCCAATTCATCAAGACATTAAATTAAAAACAACTCATTCTAGTCTGCTCACTTTGGTCTAGCAGTTTGCCTGCATGTACCAACACTAGCAATATAAATGACAATACAGTGAACCAATACATATAAATCAATACTTTAGTGGCAGTAATACCTTCTGGTTGGCCTTTTCTATTTGTTTCTGTTTGTCATTCGCAAGACTAAGTATTTCAGCTTGATGGGAAGCTTGCAGAGATTCCAGTTGTCTACGGAAGGCATCATCCACACTGTGAAGCTTCTCCACTGCCGCTCTAAAAAAAAAAAAAAAGTTTCAAATGTATACTACTGTATACTGTATATACTTCATTAGCCAAATTAGGGCCTGCTGCCCATCTCATACCGGTGTGCTTGTGAAGCCTTGTCTTTTTCCTCTATCAGTGCTCTCTCTTTGGAATCAAAACCCTCCTTCATTCGCTTCACCTGGCTTTCAAGCCTGTTCAACAGTTCTGCCTTTTCCTGCCATTTTTTACTTGAGGCCCTGCAAAATTAAAAATATTTAACATATTACTAAGCAACTGTGTGATGCTGTGAGACATCAGCATACACCCTTTCAAACAATGACATACTGTCCATAATAATAAGTTAGGGTGAAAGCTTGGAATCATGAGATGTTTGCAGTTTAACCAGTGTTATTCCATACCTGTATGTCTCTTTAACCTCATCAAGCTCCGCCTCCTTATCAAGGAGCTGTTGTTTCAGCTCCTCCTTCCTGATGCTGAGCTGCTCCACTGTGTCTCTGAGCTCCACTGCAGAGGCCATTTCCTCCTCCAGCTGCTGCTTCAGCTTTCGCTGGTCCTGCACATTCTCATAACGAAGTTTACGGATCTGCTCATCTCGCTCCAGCAATGCCTATAGAAGCAACATGTCAGAGAAAAGTGAGCCAGGCGATGAAAACTGACACTATCACACATGAGATTTTTCTCTTAGACTATTTTATTTTGTACTTAATGCATTAAATTAGCAGATGTAATTACATATTTTTGATAGATTTGAACTACAATAAATATTCACTTTATTTATTTCTATCTAATTTATATCTTAGTTTATAGTGTTTTTTGAGTAAGTAGGACTTTACCTCTTTTAGTTTACGAATAGTCTCTGTCTGGTCATCAACAATCTTAGCTTTAATCCTGAGTGCATCATTGTCTCTCTCGTTCTGCTTCTTCTGCGATTCCAGTTCGCCTAACAAAACCTCAATTCTGGCCTCCAGTCGACCACGGTCCTGCGCTAAGGATGCACCTAAATAAATGGACAAATACAAAAATTAGCTATGTTTGGGTTATACTTTCTTAAAGTTTTCTTGAAGTTACTGAAGTACCTTGCTGTGTAAGTTCTTGGCCCCAGATCTTCCTCTCTGCCCGTAGTCCATCTATGACAGACTCTTGAGCAGTAAGCTGGGAGAGCAGCTTGGACTTGTCCTTTTTCAGTAGCTCCACCTGTAGGTTAAGTCGTTTATCGTCCTCTAACCTGGATTCCAATGAGTGTACACGGGTCTAGCATACAAAAACGGAGCACAATGTGATTTATAAAGCATTACTTAAGAAGTTATCGAAATCTGATATGTGATGATTTGACACAAATCCACAAAGGACACAACAAAATCAATAACTTTTTGTAAGTAAAATCTTTTGGTCATACCTTGAACTCAGCGGCGGCTTCTCGCTTGGCTTTGAGGAGCTCAGCAATGCGTGTTTTCTGTTCTTTCACCATAGCTGTGAGCTCCTGCACCAAAGAGGCTGACTCCTTCTCTTTCTGCTGAGACAGGCTGAGACTTGACTTCACGTCTAAGAGTTCAGCAGATACCTGATCAAACCCTTCCTTTACCTACAAATCACAAACACACACACATGCACACACACAGTAAGGGTAACCAGTCTGAAAAATCTGGGGCTCGTGTCATTAACATTTTTGACATTTCAGGCAGTATTGTTAACTAAAACTATTCAACATTTTTGTTAACTGAAATACAGCTGAACAAAAATATAAATGTTACATAAAAAAACTCTGAAATAATTTTAAATTGAAGTACTAAACTTACTACTAACAGAAAAAAACTGAAATAAAAATAAAAACTATTCAGAAAAAATTAGGGAAATAATGTATGACAAAAGAACATAGAAAATAAAATATAAAAATATAAAATTATTCAAAATATTACTAAAAGCTATAATAGTACATACATAATACTAAAACAGCACTGATTTTAAATACTGCACTGACAATCACATCATTACTGTTGTTTATTTCTGTTTTCTCAAAGCCGATACATTTAACTTAAAGTTTTACAAATAAGTGTTCTCCTCCTCATTTGGTTCAAATTTAGCATCGATCCAAGCAAAAATGTAAATTGTTTTTTTTAGACTAAAAATGTTACCCCACAATTTAGATTTACCTCTGAGAAACGCTTTGCCTCAATGGTGAGAGCCATGCGAAATTCATCCTCTAGAGCAGCATACTGTCTCCTAGCATCAGAAAACTTCTGTTCCAAATCAGTCTGTTTCTGAGCAAATCTCTGCTCTATCGCCACCACCTCTTTGGCTACAGCCTCCTTAAACTCAGTCCCACCAGGAAGCAGCCGCGTTGCAAGCTCTTTCCTGTCCCACAAAGTCAAACAGGTGAAAGATGAAACAGTTGAAATTTCCTGTTTGTAAACTGAACCATTTTCAGGCAGTCACTCTTTGTATAAAATGATCATGGACACGATTCCATGTGGTGCTTGTGTACCTGTGCATCTCCTCCCTAGAAGTCAACAGTTCATGCAACTGCTGCATCTTCTCTTTGTGCTGTCGAGCCGATGCACGGATTATTTCAACTTCCCTTTTTAAGGCAGATGCTTTATTCTCTAACTCCCAAGTCCTCTTCATCTGAAATAATATAGCAGGTCATTCACTTTAAATGTTATATAGAAAACAATTTTATTTTGAAGAGTGTTTTTCACTTTATAAGTAGATAACTGCTCAAGTAGCAGCTTTCTCATGGCAGCCGTTCAAACACATGCAAAAGTCAGGTGTAAATATTCCTCTAACACAATTCAAAGGATTCAAATGTCAAAAAGGAATTGAAACATGTTTGCAATTCAGCCATATGCCTGTATATTTATCTGGGAACTGCTTCTGGAACCATCCCACAGAAAATGCCCTTTAGATGACTACCAGTATTTCACTGTCTAAGCATTCTTGTAAGTAGGAATAGTTCTTGTCAGCTCAGTGAAGACTGGATGTATGGTTCAGACATGAACCTGTGCCACTCTTTACAGTATACTGGAGCACTCAGTTCATGCTATGGATCCGTCACTACTGAAGATATGGACTGCAAGTGTTCTACCTCTTCTGCACGCTGCTGGACCCTGAGGGCCTCTGCTTTGGTCATGCTGTCCTCCAGACTGCGCAGCGCCTTCTTGTGTTGGTCTTCCCGGTTGTGCACCTGCTCCAGCTGCTCTAACGTAGACCTGTATCTCTCCTCCAACTCCTGCAAACGAGTCTGCAATGCTGCCCGATCAGAGCGCTCTTTTAACAACATCTCCTTCAACCTAAAGGAATAAGACAGATCAGAGCTGCTTTTTCAAAATATCTTGGAAAATTAATTCTTTCACCATGCATATTCATGTACACTACCATTCAAAAGTTTGGAGTTTTGGAGAATTAGAATTTTTAAATGTAATTTATTCCTGTGATGGCAAAGCTGAAATTTGAGCAGCCATTATTCTAGTCTTCAGTATCATGCGATCCTTCAGAAATCATTCTAATATGTTTTGGTGCTCAAGTAACATTTTTTATTATTGTCAATGTTGAAAACAGCTGTGCATTTTTTTTTCAGGATTCTCTGATGAATAAAAAGGTAAAAAGAACAGCATTTATATATTTATATATATATATATATAGGAAATGAGTCAAAAATAATTTTTTTAACCAAATACAATACAGAATATCTGAATGACACAAAGGCACAGCATGTTGCCACTACATACTAGGCTACATCTCCGATACATTCCACAATAGTAATAAATTAATAACTCACTAAAACTTCTGTTTAATGACAATTAATACATGACACTATTACATTAATTTACATTCACACACACTCAGCAGACGAAGAGTTAACAAAACAGACACTGGACTGTGAGGCGAGAGTCATTAGCAGCAAAGTGCTGCAGGGGTGGCAATTAGGATTGATTGATGATCTGCGGCAGACATGTGCCTGTCACCATGACTTTAATCTCCATTATAATTACGATTTATCACCAGACGGAGTGTGTGGGCTATAATATTAGAGCACAATATCAGAGCCGGCATCACGCCACAGAAACTGCCATGCAGGTGGGAAGGCAGAGCTTCATACATCAGGGCCCTGCAGTAGGGTCTCTGGAAACTTCTAATAAAATTTAATTATACTCAAGTGTATTCAGATCCAACATTTCAGCTGGAGCTGACACCAATTAGGTGCAATACGTCAAACCAAAGATTCTCTCCAAACACTTGGATGGCTGGAGATTGTTAGGTGTCCTTGATGGAAAAGAGTGCTTGAATGAGTGAGATAATAGATGTTGCAGCTAATTGCGTTTGTTGGTAATATATAAATATATATATTACTTTGACTCTCAACAGTAGGACTCTTAATTAGGCTGCTCAATTTGCATTCATTTTATTCACACTGGTTTCAATGCAAAAGTAAAACAGAACAAAGAGACAAAGTGAAACTATATTTATCAATATTAACAGAGGACTCTACATGCCCTCACCTGTCTGTGGTGTGTAAGGCCAAACTTTGCAAGTCCTTTTCCTCGCTGGCTCGAGTCTGCAAGTTCTTGACCTGTTCAGAAAGTCTCTTTGCAGCCTGCTCTGCCTTCCAGCGCCGCTCGCGCTCCTGGTCTCGCTCTTCCACAATTGCCTGCATGTAAACACACGCACATTACTCTTTGCAAATATTCATTTTGCTTAATAAAGAGAAATGTTGGACCTGTGCAGTGCAGTTTGCATACCCTGTAGGTTTCCTCTTGAGACTGAGCTGAGCTTTTGTTAGGACTGGCTTTGATGCTTTTAGGGCCCTTTTTTACAGACTCTGTGGTTTCAACAGACCCAGAGCTCTGGACTGATGTCCTCCTACAGGGTACAAAAGTCTGCTTTGTGGACTTCTGCTTTTGTGTATTTGACACACTGCAATGGAAGCAAAAAAAACATTTCAGACTAGTAAAGGTGTGAGATTATTTAATATTTTATGTTATATATTAAAATTAAAAATAAATTAAAACATTGAAATGTGAAAATTATGTGAAACATAAAAATGTAAACATGTGAATTGTGAAATTATTATTACAATTTAAAAGAACTGAAGTCATTTCTTCAGTCTTCAGCGTCATATGATCCTTTATAAATTAATCTTAATGTATGTATTGGCATCACAGATATAAATTATATTGTAAAGTATGTTAAAAAAAACAGTTCTTTCAAATTGTAATAATATTTCACAGTAGTACTGTTTTTACAGTAGTTTTGATCAAATAAATACAGCATACAAGAAGAACATGTATGTATGTATGTATGTATGTATATATATATATATATATATATATATATATATATATATATATATATATATATATATATATATATATATATATATATATATATATATATATATATATATATATATATATATATATATATATATATATATATATATATATATATATATATATATATATATATATATATATATATATATATATATATATATATATATATATATATATATATATATATATATATATATATATATATATATATATATATATATATATATATATATATATATATATATATATATATATATATATATATATATATATATATATATATATATATATATATATATATATATATATATATATATATATATATATATATATATATATATATATATATATATATATATATATATATATATATATATATATATATATATATATATATATATATATATATATATATATATATATATATATATATATATATATATATATATATATATATATATATATATATATATATATATATATATATATATATATATATATATATATATATATATATATATATATATATATATATATATATATATATATATATATATATATATATATATATATATATATATATATATATATATATATATATATATATATATATATATATATATACAGTTGGGTCCATATATATTTGGACACAGGCACAATTTTTATTATTTTAGCTGCTGACCAAAACATATTCAAGTTACAGTTAAATAATGAATATGGGCTTAATGTGCACACTCTGATCTTTAATTTGAATTAAAGATCTTTTATCTTTAATCTAAAAAAAGCCAGACCACTTCTGGAAAAGCATTCATTGGATGGCTGAAATTAAGATCAACCTGTACCAGAATGACGGGAAGAAAAAAGTATGGAGAAGGCTCTGAAAAGCTCATGTTCCAAAGCATAGAACATCATCTTTGAAACATGGTGGAGCAGTGTGATGGCATGAGCATGCATGGCTTCCAGTGGCACTGGATTACTGGTGTTTACTGAAGATGTGACAGAAGACAAAAGCAGCCAGAAGAATTCTGAAGTGTATAGGGATATACTCTCTGCCCAGATTCTGTCAAATGCAGCAAAGTTGATTGAGTGGCGCGTCATAGTACAAATGGACAATGACCCAAAACATACAGCAAAAGCAACCCAGGGGTTTTTGAAGGTAAAAAAGGAATATTCTGCAATGGCCAAGTCAATCACCTGATCTCAACCCAATTGAGCATGCATTTCACTTGCTGAAGACAAAAAGGCAGAAAGACCCACAAACAAACAACAACTGAAGTCAGCTGCAGTAAAGGCCTGGCAAAGCATCACAAAGGAGGAAACCCAGTCTCTGGTGATGTCCATGAGTTCCAGACTTAAGGCAG
>NW_015652169.1:333499-335296 GCF_001515625.1 Sinocyclocheilus rhinocerous
TATAACAAAGAGTGAAAAATTTAAGGGGGTCTGAATACTTTCCGTACCCACTGTAAATGGACGATGACCCAAAACACAGCAAAAGCAACCCAGGGGTTTTTGAAGGTAAGAAAGATGAATAATCTGCAATCTCCTGATCTCAACCCGATTGAGCATGCATTTCACTTGCTGAAGACAAAACTAAAGGCAGAAATACCCACAAACAAACAACAACTGAAGTCAGCTGCAGTAAAGGCCTGGCAAAGCATCACAAAGGAGGAAACCCAGTCTCTGGTGATGTCCATGAGTTCCAGACTTAAGGCAGGCATTGCCTGCAAAGGATTCTCAACAAATATTAAAAATGAACATTTCATTTATGATTATATTTATTTGTCCAATTACATTTGAGCCCCTGAAAATGGAGGCACTGTGTATAAAAATGATTGTAATTCCTAAGCATTTTATGTTATATTTTTGTTTAACCCCTTGAATTAAATGCTTAAAGTCTGCTGAATTACTATTGCTGTAACTTCTCAATAGTAGCTCTCTCTACTGCTCCATGTTATTGCAGCTTAAGTTTTGATTAAGTTAAATGAACTGAACTTAGTGAGAGTGTAATCATTCATGTGTACAAGCAATTTTAAGTAGGAGGAGCAAGGACAATTTATAAACTGCCCTGATTACTGGACAACTGCAAAGCCTTTGTCTAAAGGGTGGAGCTTTTCTATGATTCTGAACCTTAAAGGGGTCATATGATGCTGCTAAAAAGAACATTATTTTGTGTTTACAAAAAAAGAACTGAGGAAAAACTGAGGAAAAACGCAGCAAGTAAATGTTTTGAAGCCTCTCAAAACACAATTCAAGCCCTGTGCTGGAGCAAATGACATTATTAACAAATCCAGTAAACTGTAATGAGATGTGTTTGTGCAACTCATGTCCAAATTCTCAATAAGCACTTGAATTTCAGTTTAAGACAAAATGCATTTATTAGGGCTGGGTTTTGACACAAATTTCACGATTCGATTCGATTCTCATTCACAAGCTTGCGATTCGATTCAATTACCGATTCGATTCGATTCGATTCAGTGTCGATTATTTTGGATATATATCAGGTACAGTACATGCCAAATTTTCTCAAGGAAAAAAAATCTCAACTAATGCTGTAAAATATACATGAGAGTCAGTTGGTACAACATTACTATAATATTGAATGTTAAAATTAATGAAGTTTTTACAATAAGAAAGTTACAGTTACATATTAATATTTCTACTTCAATTCGTTTTTTGAAATATAAACATTTAAATGGTGGCTGTCATCAAAACTTGATGGTTTTATTCAAACATAAATTAAACATTGAAGAACAATAAAAAATTATAATGAATATGTTATATGGTGAATATAAAATGCCCCTCTCTACAGTTTATTTTTCTATCTGACTAATGAGTTTATGGTCACCGAATATGTTTTTTTCTGAGGTAAATGTGACGTTACGTAACATATTGTTTACAAGCCGTTATATTGGCGTCTTTGCGCGGCTGAAACACAGATTGAGCGATTACATGAGACAGAATACGGATTGTAAAGTTGTACTCTTTCTTTTAACTTAACTTAGGATGTCTAGTCATGTTTATTTTGTGCTGAAACTGGTATTAATGTGGAGGAGATGATCTGAGGCGCTACAGGCGCTACAGACTCCACATTAAACAGCGCCAAAACGTCATTTATTGTTTAAATATTGCAATACAATGGACACAATGGACAATCTGAGAATTTGTTTCATATTAAAAGTACCAACGCACAATGCTTATTGCGATATA